>NC_133652.1:179622188-179759108 GCF_009905375.1 Apium graveolens | reverse complement strand
TGCCTGACCTCAGAGAAACAATTTTCCCGTCGGATTGTATGATCCGAGGTGTTGTTTTTGTGTTTATGTCAACCTCGCATGACACTTTTGCCTGTGAGACGTAAAACATTCACTGTTAGTCTTAGAAAACAAGTGATTTATGTATAAAGGATCGTATAATGTAACATGAATTTAAGTGTTCACTACTTGCTTTAGCTCTAGGTTATCCAAAGCATCACAACAAACAGTTCACAAGACCATAGCAAAAGATCAATCGACATGTAAAAAAATAGAGAAGTTACATATATATATGATTATATTCCCTCTGTTCATTTATCACCAATAAACCACTAGGTTTAATTTCATACATGAATATTACCTGGCTATAAGCATTCTTAAAACAATTTGCTTGTAAAGGAAGAGTATCCTGGTTCATAATCATAATTTCTTCATAAAATAAAACAATAAACTTTCCCAGGCTATACCAATGTTCTAATTCCTAGACTTTTACACCTTGTTACTCCTACGTTTTAATTCTTTCCTACGTAAAATGCAAAAGTCTCCTAAAACGTGCGTGATTGCAACTAAATGCCGTACTTCCCCCCTGCATTCTTTTAAATATTTGTTCAACATCCCCCCTATTCCTCTTGTAACTGTATCTCTATGTGTGTTGAAATTTATAGCTTCAAATAACTTGAGCTGGTTCTGACAATGACAACCTAATTTATTACAAGCCTATTTTGTATAAAAAACAAGTCCTATAAAACCTGCACCGGCAGCTCGTTAGCGACACAACTTGTAAGCAATTACCATCACCAATCCTATTTTCTATACCTACCTACCACTCGCATATTATACAGTAATTAAACCTTCCTTTTTACGCTAATTTCAGTTTTTCTTTTTAAAGTTCAATTGCATCTCATCTTCAATCTATCATTTTTATATCCAAAATTATCCCATAAGTCTGTATTTTCAAAAGAAATCACAGGTCATAAGTGTGCCCCGAATAATACAACACACAATCCGCTTCTTTCTTTTATACTTATAGGAATCCACTTCAACAACATTATACTTCTAATTGTAGTTCTGGTAGGTCCTTCTCAGCAAGTCTTAATGTGAACCACTTATCCTGGTAGGTCCTTCTCGACAAGTCTTAGACTTGCTTATATAGCTACGAGTTTGCTGTCATTTAATTCAAGACTTCTTGATTTTCTATGTATTAGGCTTGTAATTTTACGGTAATCTGCTAAGTTGTACTTTCATTAACTAGGTTAAACTCAAGATATTAGTTGATTTAAACCTTAGATTTCTACAAGTCTGCCTGCAAGGTCGCCCTATGCCACTTAAAGAAATGAAGAATATTGCAAGAGGGTCTAAAAGCTCGAGATCCTCTTCTTAAGAATGAACTATCGTGATATGACAAATTCAAATAAGCTGGGAAGAACATTTTGATTTGCTGGCAAAACTTGTATTATTAGTTATTGACAAACTATGAGTTAAGAAAAGCGTATATACGAATTAGTATACTTAACATAGAATCCGCTCCGCATCTAACCTTCCTTCTATGCTTACCGCAATAAGCCTCACCAACATTTATACTTCTAACTATAATTCATCAAATAACTAAAACATCCTTAACTAGCAATTACACCATAATTTACCTTAACATCTGCACTTAAATCAATAACTCATTAATCAACTAAAACAAGTAACTGATCCAATCAAACTAATCAGCAAAACAAGTAAATCCAAACCAAATCGGAAAAACATCTCTAACTCGCAATTCACCTCAACAACATCTACACATTATAGCTCAAACTCATCAATCAACTAAACATGTAACTCATCCAATACATTAATCAACAAAACAATCAAACACACTAAAAACTAGCTCTAACTCATCAATCAACTAAAACACGCAACTCATCCAATACATTAATCAAAAAACAATCAAACACGTGAAAATCTAGCTCCAATTCATCAATCAACTAATACATGTAACTGATCCAATAAATTAATCAAGTAAAACACGTTACTCATCCAACAAATTAATCAACAAAACGATTAAACACACGAAAATCTAGCTCTACCTCATCAATCAACTAAAACATGTACTAATCCAACAATTTAATCAAACAAATCAATCAAACAACAAATCACACTACTCAAAACCTCATTCATCCCCACTCACCTTAATCGGAATATAAACATACACAAATCCGACCTTTCCTTCAACAGCCGAAACCGTATCGATTGTAACCACACCTCTAGCCAAATCCTCAATCAAAACACCGCATCTTCCAAACCTCAATTCCGTCAACCGCAACGTCGCATTCACATACGACACGCCTTTCGCCTTCACCTTACCGCCCTTCGCCTCCACAAACCCTAACACTCCCTCGATAAACAACCTCCACCGTCACCGACCGATACACCAAATCATAACATCCTTATTCAATACTCGCACCTTCAAATCAAGCTCTACATCGAGCTTCGCCGGAAAAGCGTGAGCGTTGAATTTGTTCAATTTGAGACGGACGATAGTCAATTCAGGATTAGACGGCCAGAGATAGTAGAGAGGTGGTGAGGAAAAGGATCGTGAAGAGAGAGAATAAAATGCCGTTGGAGTTAAGGCGGTATGGGATGGGGATGGCGTAAGCCAAAACGGTGTAGTCATGGTTGGGATCATTGTCATAGTCAATAGGGTTGTTAGGATGTTTTGTTAGAGGGAGAGATTCGTAGTGAGGTGAGAAGAGGTTGCGAGGTTTACGGGCGACATTGGCGGGAGGTGTTTGGTAGAGAGAGCGAGAGAGAGAGAGAGAGAGAGAGAGAGAGAGAGAGAGAGAGAGGGGGGGGAGAGAGGTGTTTGGGAGAGAGAGAGAGAGGGGGGGGGAGAGAGGTGTTTGGTAGAGAGAGAGAGAGAGAGAGAGAGAGAGAGAGAGAGAGGCGGGAGGTGTTTGAGAGAGAGAGAGTCTAGATTTTTGGGATTTAGGTGTGTGGGGACTTTGGGCTAGATTTGATGGTGGGGGTGGAATGAGTATATGAGGACGGGTAGCCGGGTTAAATTTATAAAATTCGGGTGATTCGGATTAGTATTTGGAGGAGTACTATGAATATTGGGTTTTCGGATAAATTTAATAATAATTAGAAAGGATTAGTGTTTTTTTGGGATTTAGGGTTTTAGAGCAAGCTTAATAATATATCTGTAAATATTTTATAAATATAATAAAATGTAGTGTCCTGATGATTCAAGATTGTACATAAATTCCAACAACATGGCTTATATTTGTGTCTTATTATTAAAATATAATATATTTGAATTATAATGAGGAGATAAAGTAAATGATTTGAGGAAAGAGATGTGTAAAAGTGATGGAAATAATTTTTTAATTAAATAAATAAGATATGTCATACTTAGACACTATGAATGTTCTAGTGTTTTAAAACATCACTGGGACATTGCGGAGCACTTTTTATCCAATATGCCTTAAATTTTAACCTAGAACAAGTTTTTAGGTATTATTAGACTTGTTTTTATAAATGAGTGAATTCATTAAGTGCATATTTAATCTTATTTCGTAATAATTTGATTAAAGTATGTAAAGCAAAATTAGTTCTAATTATTTCATTTCAAAATTTTAGATGATTTTATAAAATAGAAGATAAAATTAGTCAAATTAACCAATTGAGTAATTTACCAAATGAATAAATGTTGCAAGTATCATATTACAATGTTCGAATTGCTTAAATATAAACTAAATCATATGATTCCACCGTCATATTATCATGTCATTTATATCAAATTCGGTTTAACGTCTCGTGAATTCTTACAACATAAAACAAATCAATTTTAACATAAAATTATGAATATATGTTAGGGATTTGAAAAAGTGAACCATATTTCGAACCTACAAATCATAATAGATATAATTAAGGAGTATTTGAATTTCGAACAAGTACTTGAGAAATTAGATCATTACTCGAAAATTTAAATATATATTTGAATAAATGTATTGTGATATTATATTTTTTTATTGTCTAGTTATTGTTCATACAATTTAAAAAATTATCAAAATTGTGTAATAAGAGAAGTCAACTGGTTACTTTACTAATACGATCTTGACAAAATAAAATGACCGGCTGCCGACAAATAATGAACAACTGACGTGCAAATAATGAATATAATAATCTACTAAAAAATTAATTAATAAGACAACATGCCGACAAAAAACTGACAAAAAACTAACATGTGCAATGGAATGTTTAACGAAGTTCCAATTTTATATGTACAATCAATCTCTTGCACTGATAATAAACTAATAAACTTTCGGAAAAAGAGATTCTCATACGTATTCTTGTTAACGTAAAATTCGTTGACTGTTATACATATATTGTCAATAAATATTTGTATTCAAGTTTGTTAGCCATCAGGCATTTATCAAAATTGTATAACATCATTTTGTTAATAAAATCCGACAATTTACATTCGTGATCGTTTACTATAAAATTTACCTTAAAAACTGCTTAACATATTAAAAAATTGAAGAATTTTCATAAAATGTCATAATTTAAGATAAATAATTTTTTAAAAAGTCAATAACTTAATATGATTGAAGATCTTTATCCATATTAATAATGCATTAAATTTTAAAAGTCCTAGTAAACTTTTTTTTTTAATTTGTAAATCAAAATAATGCCAACTAACAAATAAATAACTCGATAATATACAAATAATATATATTATATGAAAATATAACAATAAACAAAATAATATTTATTTGTTTTGAAGAAGCTAAATTGAAGAATAGTTTGTAGCTTTTTTCTATTTGCTAAGAACAAGAGGAGTTTCACTTTTATACAAATATTTATGTTGTGCGTACATTAGCTCGACGAAATTGTGCATCTAAAGACAAACGAGTGGTGGAGATGAATTCATGTACATGTAGATACACCAAAGTAATGATGAAAATGTTGTTCCTTAGTAACTAAAGTGAATATGTATCATTGTATGCACAATTTATTTTCATGCACATACCACCAAAGTGATGGTGAAAAGGTAGTTGCTTAGTGGGGGTATAATTGACCTGAATCGAGTCGAACACTGTTAGCTTCGGGTCGAACTCGATTAAAAAGTTCATATTTGAGCTCGAGTTCGATCGAACCTTTAATTTCATGTTTGAAATTCGACTAGTAAAAAGTTTGATAGGTTCAAATTCGGCTCGAAAACTTAAATCAATTTCACCGAATATTGATATAACTCAAAATACAATCGGTTCAGCTTGAGTTCAATTTAATTATATTTATGTTTTCAGAGATTTGATAAAAATATATTATATTTATAATGAAATATTAAATGGTTATATATAAAAAATTTAGTTATAATTAAAAAAAAAATAATAAAGACTCGATAAATCTCGCGAACCTAACTATTCGAATAATTTAAAACTCAAGTTCGGCTCGGTGAAGAATTCGAATAGCTCAGTTTGGAGCCCGAATCGATTATTACCAAACAAAATTCAAATATTTTATGAGCCGAATTTGAGTAGTTCACGAACGTTTTAACTCATTTACACCCTATTAATGGTAATTAAAATGAAGATGCGTGATTGTATGTATGGTTATTTTCATGCACATCAAGATGGACACATATGTTTTTTTTCTTCCATATTTCGCATGATTATGAAAATGCAACGAAGTTATGAATACATATAAGCATATGATATATATTACATGCATACATATTTGTGTAAATTATAGATAATATATAAATATGGATTTAGATATACATGTAGACTATAGATACAAAAAAAATATTTCAAGTTTCTTTTCTAGAAAATTTTGTAACTTCCTATACATGAACATGTAATTTAAGAAAAAAAATTATTTATTAAAAATTTTATCTGAAAAGTTTTATTTTGTTGGGCAAGCACAAATAAAAACTGCGTATTATTATTTTGTTGGGATCGTTGTCATAGTCGATAAGTTTGTTAGGATGTTTTGTTAGAGGGAGAGATTCGTAGTGAGGTGAGGAGGAGGTTGCGAGGTTTACGGGCAACATTGGCGGGAGGTGTTTGGTAGAGGGGGGGGGTTGGAGAGAGAGAGTCTAGATTTTAGGGATTTAGGTGTGTGGGGACTAGATTTGATGGTTGGGGTGGAATGCCTACACGAAGACGAGCACTGTCATTTCGAGGCCGGGTTAAATTTATAAAATTTGGGTGATTCGGATTAGTATCTGGATAAGTACTCGAAAATTGTGTTTTTTGGGAAATTTAATAATTACTCAAAAGGATTATTTTTTTTGGGATTTAGGGTTTTTATGAATGAATGAGTTAATTCATTGATAGAAATATTTGATCTAATTTCGTAATAATTTGATTAGAGTATGTGAATAAAGCAAAATTAGTTTGAATTGTCCTTTTGTTTTCCAAATTTTAGACTGTTTTATAAAATAGACGATAAAATCAGTCAAATTAATCAATAGAGCGATTTACCCAAAGAATAAATTTTACAAGTATCACACTGCAAGATTCAAATTGTTTAAATATAAACTAAATGATATTATTCCACCGTCATATTATCATGACATTTATGTAAATCTGGTTTAACGTCTCGTGAATTCTTTAACCTAGACCAAATCAATTTCATCATGAAATTACAAATATCTGTTAGGGATTTGAAAACGGGAACCCTACTTCGAACCTACAAATCATAATTTAAGGAGTATTGAATTTTGAACAAGTACTTAAGAAATTAGACTAGTACTCCAAAATTTAATTATATAATTAAATAAATATATGATATTAAATAAAATATTTCCTAGTTATCGTTCATACAATTTGATAAATTATCAAAATTTGATAATAATAAAAGTCAACTGGTTAATTTACTAATAAGATCTTTGACAAAATAAAATAACCGACTAACGACAAATAATGAATAAGACAATCTACTGACATACAAATGATGAAAATAATAATCTACCGACAAATATAATTAACTACAACATGCCGACAAAAAATAACATGCGCAATGGAATGTTTTACGAAGTTTCAATTTTATATGTCCAATCAATCTCGTGCATTGATAATAAACTCTCAAAAAAATAGATTCTCTTACGTGTTTTTATTGGCGTAAAATTCGTTGACTATTATACATATATTGCCAATAAATATTTGTATTTAAGTTTGTTAACCTTCATGCATTTATCATACTTATATAACATCATTTTATTGATAAAACCCGACAATTTACCTTCAGGATCGTTTACTATAAGATTCACCTTAAAACTGTTTAACAACTTGAAAAAATTGAAGAATTTTTATAGCATACCTTAATTTAAGATATACATCTTTTTTATAAAGTCAATAACTTAATATGATTGAATATCTTTATCCATATTAATAATGCATATAATTTTAAAAGTCCTAGTAAACTTTTTTAATTTGTAAATAAAAATAATGCCAACCAACAAATAATAAACTCGATAATATACAAACAATATATTATATGAAAATATAACAACAAACAAAAAAATATTTATTTGTTTTGAAGAAGCTAAATTGAAGAAAAGCTTGTAGATTTTTTTTTCTTTTTGCTACGAACCTGAGGAGTTTCACTTTTATACAAATATTTATGTTTGAGTAGATTAACTAGTCGAGATTGTGCATCTAAGGACAAATGAATGGTGGAGATGAATTTACTCAACTTTTCGGCTATGTGAATTCATGTACAGGTAGATACCACCAAAATGATGATAAAAATATAGTTCCTTAATAATTAAAGTGAAGCTTCATCATTGTATGCATGGTTTATTTCATGCACATACCACCAAAGTGATGATGAAAAGGTAGTTGCTTAGTGGGGGTATAATTGACCTGAATCGAGTCGGATACTGTTAGCCTCGGGTCGAACTCGATTAAAAAGTTTGAACTTGAGTTCGTTTCAATCGAACCATCAATTTCATGTTCGAAACTTGACTATTAAAAACTTCGGTAGCCTCGAGTTCGGCTCGAAAACTTAAATCAATTTCACTGAATATTGATAGAACTCGAAATACGATCGGTACGATAACACCCTCCAAATTCGGGGTATAGATTTGGGGCATTATTAACAACAATTACCAACTATACCTGCACAAGCGGAATATAAATATAATAATTACCCCGAACTATCACTACTCAGGATCTTTTAAGGTTTGAGGTTGGAAACAAGAATCATGCACTACACTTTATTACAAACCCAACTAAATAAAACCTGTCTCAAGAACTCTCTTTATTACAAAACTTTATTCTATCTACAGTTTCCCTACACAATCTTTTATTCAAACTACACAAAACTTTTATTCAACCCAACATTACTACTTATCCTGCTACACCTGATCTGGCACTTCAAAACTCTCTTCGGGAATAGGAAGGAACACTCTTGGTATAAGAGGGTCCCGCTGCTTGACTCGCTTCTTGACTACGCGGGTCCTGATGGGTTTCATTCTCTACCTTAACTGTAAAACAATAGGAGTAACAATAAAAAGGGATGAGCCAAAATTGCTCAACAAGCCTGCAACAATATATGTATATATATAAAGAGAGAAATATAAATGAACCAAGAAGCTGCTGGTTTGAACAACCATCTGTATCTGTATATGATAATAATTTGCCCATGATGGCGAGTGTCAAATGAATAAGACTGGAAACAAGAACCAACATATGCACTATAATCTGCTGATCAGTCAGAATATAGTGCGGATCTATACCCAACTGCATAGACCCAACCAACATTAGGAGTACTCAGGCAACTATGGCCTATTAATTAATGACCTGGGTAAAACCCAGCTCGTAAAGTAACCATCCAGTCCAAGGCTTAGCATCCGGAATAATCGGAATGCTATTGATATATCCTAACACCAGGATATACCAGACTATATGTAACAAGGGTAAAGGAATTGAAATATGAACAAGAATTCCATAAATTGGGTAAATCAAGAATTTAAATGAAATGGAACAAGTGATATAAATGGGTAACAGTGTATATGAACAATAATTATCAAAGAGAATTGATACGATAGAAAGGAATTATAAATTACTATTCTGAATTTAGAATAGGGGAAAAACTTGCCTTGCGCGTATTTAACCTGATTTAACTTACTGCCTTCTGACCCTAGCTTGCTCTGCCTTGCTAACACTGAACAAATTATAGAAAGATAGGTGTTTAGATAATTTACTATATACGTGTATCTTGAATTGATATCACGCAACCTTATCAGTCTACCCATGCGTTTCTATCTGACTCGCATATATATATATATACATACATTTATACAGCACATCTATTCACATAATTACATAAAGCACGTAGCACGTAAAGCACATAATTAATTTCTAGATTTATAATTATTTTTAGAATCAATTCTAGGCTTATACCTGCATTACTAGTCGTATCTAATTTTATTATAATTTTTCGGGATTTATTCGGCTCAATTATATCCTACTAGGACCTTCGAACTATCAATTATCACCAACCACTCTTTTTCAGAAGAAATTATAACTTACAATTATTTTTATTGGATTCGTCTCATTTTTCTGAGTCTATGGGTCTTCGTTTCACTCAAATCGGACTAACGGTTGAATTGTTATGAATTAAACACTGATAATTCAATTTATTATTCAATATAGATAATTATTATAACCTTTTAAATCCTAAAATAATTTTTAAATAATTATTTAAGAAAAAACAAAGTCAAAAATAATTGTTTTATAATTTTTGGAGTTAAAACGAAGAAGTTACGATTTATTGAACATTATGTGATTAATTACCGAAATAATTAATCAATTTTTAAATATTTAATAAATAAATAATTAATAAATAATTAATAATTACTTATTTAATAATTTAAAATAATAAATCCCTAATTATTAGGATTAATCACAATTTATTATAATATTTATACTTATCGATATTTATTCGATTAGATCGATTATTACAAATAATCAATCAACTTAATTAACTGATACGCTATTTATCGAATAGCTACGAATTATTCGAATTATAGATCACTTAACGATTAATCACTCGTATCTTCACGAGCCACTCGCAACTCCCGCATAATTATCGATCTATTAGATTATTATTGAAACTCGTACGATTCGTTAATTAATTAATTACGGATATCTAATTATACGATACGAATAATTATTACAATATTATTCAAATAACTAACGCTCGAATAATAATTCAATTATCGAATCATTACTCGTAATAATAACTAATTATCGAATTATTAATCATATTATTTAATTATTTTTAATCTTTATTTATTAATTAATTACCTAATTATTAATTAATTACCTAATTATTAATTAATTAGATAACTAATAAATAATTAGATAAATAATTAAATAATTAATTAAATAATTAAATTCGAATTTATAATTAAATAAAATAATTCAGAAATTATAAATACTATTTTTCAGAATATAAAATTAATTTTTAATTAATTATTAGAATTTTTAAAACTGATTTTCTGATTTTAGAAAATATAATAAATAATTAATATATCAGAAACATAACACAGGTTTCCAGATTAGGGTTTTTAGGATCAAACCCGGGTCGATTTCCGGGTTGGAACCGGGTCGAACCCGGGTCGCTCAAGAACACCGCCCCGACTGCCCAGAAACCGGCGTCGGCGGCGTTTCCCGGCGAGACGAAAACACGGCCAAACATCGTGATTCGAGTTCGTTTCTTCCCTGTTTCTGATGCACAGCAATACCAGCGATGCCTCCTTCGTTCCCAGGCCTCCCTTCGTCCTCCTTCCCCATCGAGCATCACCGGAGACGAAGAACACCGCTATGGCGGCGGTTCTCCGATGAGCACGCAAACTACAACCAAACACTACGAAACCGATGCCGTTCGACTCGGTTTTTAACGATCTAATCGTTTCCAGCAACCACAACATCAAACAATCAGTCAAACTCAAAACCCGAATTCATGAATTAACCCGAAAATTATGAATTAAAAATCGACTAACCAATCAACAAAAACGATTACATAATCAGATAGAGAATTGAAAGAGCTTCACAACGGATACTTACACGACTGATTTGGTTAACAGAATCACGATCAAACTTGGCTTTGATTCCTCCTGCTGTTCTTCACAAACCCTAACCCTAATTCCCCTTTTCTTTTTCTTTTATTTCTTTCTGATTTTTTTAATAATTAATTAACTAAAAATTAATAATAATTCAGCTATTTATAGTACTGAAAATAATACCCCTAAATAAAATTAAGGGGCTAATTACACTCCTAATAAAAATATTTGGCCCCAATTTTTATAATTTTTGGGTATTAATATTGAATTTTTAAATATCCAATAAATACAAAATAAATACTAAAAATTCCCAAAAATTGTGAAAAATACAAAAATACAAAGAAAAATGATATATAATAATTTCATGATCATATAAAAATAAAAATGTGATTTTTGTGGGGTTTTTGGTACCCGAAGGGGTCCGGAAAAGTCGTTTTTCGCGAAAAAGGTCAATTTGTAAAACGTCTAGGGGTTCAGAATAGCGATACGGTATAGGGCATTTTTGGCAAAATAGGGCCAATGATTTTTGTTTGAAATACGGGCTTTTAAAATACTGTTTGAGCTGTACGGGTTTTGATATAAAATATATAACTCGCGATAAAACACTCAATAAATATCCGAAACATGTTCAGATCAAAACAGACAACACGTAGCACATAACAATTAGGGTTTAATGCCTCAACACAGTTAATCACATAATAATACACATAATTTATTATTATTATAATATAATACAAGCGTAATTCCTCGGTCGTTACATTCTCCCCCCCTTAACAAGATTCTGTCCTCAGAATCTAATTATACAAATAACTGAGGATACTTTTCTAGCATTTCACTTTCAAGCTCCCAGGTTGATTCTTCAACCACTGGGTTTCTCCATAAAACTCTCACTAATGACACAGACTTATTTCTTAATACCCTCTCTTGCCTATCTAGAATTCTTATTGGCTGTTCTACATATGACAAATCTGCCTGAAGTTCTACTGGTTCATACTCTATTACATGCCTTGTATCAGGATTATACCTCTTAAGCATAGATACATGAAATACGTTGTGAATGTGCTGCATATGGGGTGGTAGAGCTAACTCGTACGCAACCTTCCCAATTTTCTTCAAAATCTCAAATGGTCCAACGTATCGTGGCTTCAATTTCCCTTTATTGCCAAATCTGGTCAATCCTTTCCATGGCGATATTTTGAGCAATACATGTTCTCCTTCCTGATAGTCCATATCCTTCCTGGCTTGGTTTGCATATCTGCTTTGTCTGTTTTGTGCTGCCTCGATTCGTTTCCGAATAAGATTAATCTTTTCTTTTGTCTGCTGAATTAATTCTGGACCCAAAATCTTGCGTTCTCCAACTTCATCCCAGTGCACGGGTGATCTGCATCTCCTCCCATATAATGCTTCATACGGTGGCATTCCAATACTGGCGTGATAGCTATTATTATAAGAAAATTCCACTAGGGGTAAATGTTCATCCCAACTGCCTTCAAAATCGATCGCACAAACTCGTAGCATGTCTTCAATCGTTTGAATTGTTCTTTCACTTTGGCCGTCAGTTTGCGGATGATAAGCTGTACTCATATTCAACTTCGTTCCTAGACATTCTTGAAATTGTCTCCAAAATCTTGAATTGAAACGAGGATCTCGATCCGATACAATCGATACTGGTACTCCATGACGCATCACAATTTCTTTGAGATATATGTGCACTAATTTGTCGAGCGAAAATCTTTCATTAATTGGTAGAAAATGTGCCGACTTCGTAAGTCTGTCAATGATTACCCATATCGCATCATGATTTGCCCTAGTCTTCGGTAGACCTACCACAAAATCCATCGCTAGATGTTCCCATTTCCATTCTGGAATGTCTAATGGTTGCAATAACCCACTCGGTCGTTGGTGTTCCGCTTTAACTCGCTGGCATGTGTAACATTTACTCACCCATTCTGCTATCTCCTTCTTCATATTCGGCCACCAAAAGTTTTCCTTCAAATCGCGATACATTTTTGTGCTTCCTGGATGAATGGAATACTTCGAATTGTGCGCATCTCGCATAACTTCTTCTTTTAATTCTGCCACGTTAGGGATCCAGATTCTTGACACAAAACGTAAAATTCCCTCATTATCTTTCTGAGTTGTAATCTCTTCTCCTGTTAAGTTGTCGTCTTGACTCATCACTTCTTCTTGACAACGGCGAATCTTTTCCAGCAATTCTGGTTGGAAAGTCATAGCGTAGATAGTTTCTGCAGATTCATCGGAAATACGAATTTCGATTTCCAATTTATCGAATTCCCTGGCCAATTCTTCGCATGAAGTTAACCGATTTAATCTTTCTTTTCTGCTTAGCGCATCCGCTACAACATTTGCTTTTCCTGGATGATAACTGATTGTAACATCGTAATCTTTAATCAATTCCAGCCATCGACGTTGTCGCATGTTTAGTTCCTTTTGCGTGAAGATATACTTCAGACTTTTATGATCCGTGTAGATTTCACATTTTTCACCATACAGATAATGTCTCCAAAGCTTCAATGCAAAAACAATTGCTGCTAATTCCAGATCATGCGTAGGATATTTCTGTTCATGGGGTTTAAGTTGTCTCGACGCATAGGCAATGACGTTACCATGTTGCATCAATACACATCCCAAACCACGATATGAAGCGTCACTGTAAATAACAAAATTTCCTTGCTCGTCTGGCAGTACTAATACTGGTGCCGTCACCAACCGATTCTTCAACTCTTGAAAACTTTCTTCACACTTACTATTCCATTCGAACTTTTCACTTTGTCGAGTTAACTTGGTCAGCGGTGTAGCTATCTTTGCAAAATCTTTGACAAATCTTCGATAATATCCTGCCAAACCTAAGAAACTTCGAATCTCTGTCGGCGTCTTTGGTCTTTCCCAATTTAACACAGCTTCAATCTTTGCTGGATCAACTTGAATGCCTTCTCTGCTAATGATGTGCCCTAGAAACTGCACTTCTTTCAACCAAAATTCGCATTTGGAAAATTTTGCATAAAGCTGTTCCTTCCGTAATATCTCCAATGTCGTTCTTAAATGCGCTGCATGCTCTTTTTCCGTCTTTGAATAGATCAAGATGTCATCAATAAATATAATGATAAACTTATCCAAATACTTCTTGAATATTCGATTCATCAAATCCATAAACGCTGCAGGTGCATTCGTCAATCCAAAAGCCATTACAAGAAATTCATAGTGTCCGTACCTTGTTCTAAACGCTGTCTTTGGAATATCTTCGGCCTTAATCTTTAACTGATGATAGCCTGATCGTAAGTCGATTTTCGAAAACCATGCTGCTCCTTTTAGTTGATCAAATAAATCATCAATGCGAGGTAAAGGATATTTATTCTTGATGGTTAACTTGTTCAGCTCACGATAGTCAATACACAGTCGCATACTACCATCCTTCTTTTTCACGAACAATACTGGCGCACCCCATGGGGATACACTTGGCCTTATAATTCCTTTGTCAAGAAGTTCTTGCAACTGCTTTGCTAATTCCCTCATTTCAACAGGTGCCATTCTATATGGAGCTTTCGAAATTGGTTCAGTCCCTGGCGTCAAGTCAATAGTGAATTCGATTTCTCGATCTGGTGGAAGTCCTGGTAATTCGTCCGGAAAAACATCAAGAAATTCACAAACCACAGGAATATCTTCAATCTTCAAATCTCCCTTATCAACATTCCGTACATAGGCTAAATAAGCTTGACATCCTTGACGTAGCAATCTTCTCGTCTGCATTATTGATAGGAATTTCTGCTTTTGCTTCTCACCTTTAAATATTACTGTTTCCTTTTCTTCAGTTTGCAATTTCACTCTTTTATTCGCACAGTCAATTTGAGCATTATTACTAGACAGCCAATCCATTCCTAAAATAATATCAAACTCCCCTAACCTAAAAGGTATCAAATCAACTGAAAAATGACATCTCCCTATCTCAATATCACAGCTCGGACATACTCGATCTACTGCAACCTGATCATTATTCGCTAATTTTATGACTAACACTTCATCCAACCACTGAATTTCACAATCTATCTTAGAGATAAAAGCTTCAGAAATAAAAGATCTAGTAGCTCCTGAATCAATCAATACTAAGGCATTTACGGAATTTACAGGAAGTGTACCTGCAACCACATTCGGATTCTGTACCGCTTCCTTCATTGACATGTTGAAAGTCCTTGCTCTGGGCTGATTTTGCTGCGGTAGTGGAGGTGGAGGTAATGCTAAAACTCTTGGAATACTGGCAGTCATTGCAATTCCTCTGCAGTCTTTGGTGATATGCCCTTTTCTCCCACATTGAAAACAAGTAACTTCTGCTTTTCCCATTGGACATTCTCCAGAATAGTGTCCCCTTTGCTTGCACTTGAAACACGTAACATTTAGCTTGTTGCAAACTCCTGTATGCTTTCTACCACACGTTCTGCAATCAGGTATAGGCGGTCGAATAAGCCTCTGCTGAGTTGGGGCTGGAAGTCGATTACCCATCCTCTGATTGTTCTGCTCTGGCCTTTTGAAATTTACTTTTCCCCGAACTTGAAATCCCGGCCTTTTGTTGAAACGATTCTGAAAATTCCCTGGTCCTTTCTCTTTCTGAGCTGCTTCGCTTTCTCCTTCAATAATCATAGCTTTCTGAACAACAGCCGTATAAGTTGTCAATTCAAACACAGCTACCCTGCTACGAATCCATGGTTTTAATCCTTGCTGAAATCTCTTGGCCCGCTTCTCGTCCGTGTCCACCTGCTCTGGAACAAACCTTGCCAATTCAGTAAACTTGGTTTCATAATCCGTAACCGATAAGTTGTCTTGTTTCAGCTCCAAGAACTTGATCTCCATCTGGTTCTTCATAAAACGAGGAAAATATTTCTCCAAGAAAAGATCAGTGAATCTGTTCCAGTTCACCACACCTTCTTCCAAAGCTTTCTTTGATTCCCACCAGTAATTAGCTTCGCCTTTTAGAAAATAGCTAGCAAAATCTGTCTTCTGTTCTTCCTCGACCTTTGCCAACGAAAAAGCCTTTTCCATCTCTTTCAGCCAAGCTCTCGCTTTCGTAGGATCTGTGGAACCCATAAATTCCGGTGGCTTCACCGACTGAAATTGCTTGAAGGTAGTCGTAGGTGCTGCTGGTGGTATTTGATGTCCTGGATGAGCGGCTTGCTGTAACATCTGTTGCTGGAACTGCTGTTGCTGTTGCTGCATTTGTTGTTGCATCATCAACATCTGCTGTTGCATGAGATTAAACATCTGATCCATCTGTCTATTATTGTTTTGGCCCTCGGTGTTTCCATTCGATGAGTCGGGCTGCGCTTTTCTCTTAGGTGCCATTTTTCTGATAAATAAATAATGGACCTTATTTAATAACAGTATATTAAACATATATTAAAACAGTCGATTCAAGAAAATAACTTATTAAATAACTGAATAAATAAAACAGTATGATATGTTAAATTTTTTTTTTTTTTTTTTTTTTTTAACAACAAGATCGTAAATAAAACTACATTTGTAAATATGCAATGGTACTGAAATAAATGTAAATGCTTAAATGACTGGAAATAAAATAAAGAAAACGTGCAAAAGATTATCTCATATATATATATATATAGGTAGAACACCAGCTACAGGTGTCAGTGCTTGATACAAAATCCTATGATATAACAGTCGTACTGCTACTACTATCAGTCAGAGTCAGTAGCTACACTCATACAAACTGGTCATACAATACTATGCTGCCTCTATCTACAAAATATACATAATACAACACTCATCGCCCTGCTGGTCTCAAAATCCTGGTGGTACGTGGCTCAACTCCTCCTGCACTGCCTCTAGCACTGCCTCGGTAAGTCCCAATGCTCTGCGATATGCTGTCTCCGCACTAAGATCCTGCTGTCTCAAATCAGTAAGCTGCTGCGAACTAACCCGGTGAATATGATATAGTCTCTCTCTCAGTATATAATCCGGTCGTAATGCTCTGACAGGACCATCCGTCTGTGTCTCATACAATCCAAGGATCTCTCTACACTGGTTCTGCCATCTAATCCTCTCCTCCCTCTCTGCCTGAAAGCGCTGGTAAGTCACGGTATGATGCTCATGAAGATCAGTGCTGGAACCTCGAGAAGGTAATGGTCCATCTACCACGATCTCATCCATAAACTCTAGCTGAGGAAACTGATAAACTCCTGGAACAGGTGCATAAATGGCTAATTGGGTAGGAAATAAGACAGGCTGCTCCATAGGCACATACCCTGGCGGCTCTGCCTCTGGCTCCATATGTGGCAGCTCTGGAATCTCGACTGGTGGCATATGAATCTGAGGCTCTACATCCTCCCACTGCGGAAGATCAACCATATCAGGAATATCAAACATCGGAAACTCTAATGGTGGAATATCTGGTATTTCTGGCTCAACGTATGGAAAATAATCTGCAAAACCTGGTACCTCCGGGAAAAGTGGTATCTCTGGTGCTGGCTCAGGTGGCAATGGAGGTAAAATCTGCTCTGACACTGGGGCTACTACCGGTGCATCCACTGGATCTGTCTCGGTCCTCTCCGTAGATGATGATAAAGAAGCCATCTAATTTACATAAAAATAATAACACAAAAACAATCAAATCACAATCCTATAACTCATACTTCTAATCACATAGACAAACAGTCCTAACACTCCCACTCTCATCCTATCTTATTTTCCTATCTTATCTCAATCCTAACATTCTTGTTTTCCAAGGTCAAAACTAAGCTCGGATACCAACTATAACACCCTCCAAATCCGGGGTATAGATTTGGGGCATTATTAACAACAATTACCAACTATACCTGCACAAGCGGAATATAAATATAATAATTACCCCGAACTATCACTACTCAGGATCTTTTAAGGTTTGAGGTTGGAAACAAGAATCATGCACTACACTTTATTACAAACCCAACTAAATAAAACCTGTCTCAAGAACTCTCTTTATTACAAAACTTTATTCTATCTACAGTTTCCCTACACAATCTTTTATTCAAACTACACAAAACTTTTATTCAACCCAACATTACTACTTATCCTGCTACACCTGATCTGGCACTTCAAAACTCTCTTCGGGAATAGGAAGGAACACTCTTGGTATAAGAGGGTCCCGCTGCTTGACTCGCTTCTTGACTACGCGGGTCCTGATGGGTTTCATTCTCTACCTTAACTGTAAAACAATAGGAGTAACAATAAAAAGGGATGAGCCAAAATTGCTCAACAAGCCTGCAACAATATATGTATATATATAAAGAGAGAAATATAAATGAACCAAGAAGCTGCTGGTTTGAACAACCATCTGTATCTGTATATGATAATAATTTGCCCATGATGGCGAGTGTCAAATGAATAAGACTGGAAACAAGAACCAACATATGCACTATAATCTGCTGATCAGTCAGAATATAGTGCGGATCTATACCCAACTGCATAGACCCAACCAACATTAGGAGTACTCAGGCAACTATGGCCTATTAATTAATGACCTGGGTAAAACCCAGCTCGTAAAGTAACCATCCAGTCCAAGGCTTAGCATCCGGAATAATCGGAATGCTATTGATATATCCTAACACCAGGATATACCAGACTATATGTAACAAGGGTAAAGGAATTGAAATATGAACAAGAATTCCATAAATTGGGTAAATCAAGAATTTAAATGAAATGGAACAAGTGATATAAATGGGTAACAGTGTATATGAACAATACTTATCAAAGAGAATTGATACGATAGAAAGGAATTATAAATTACTATTCTGAATTTAGAATAGGGGAAAAACTTGCCTTGCGCGTATTTAACCTGATTTAACTTACTGCCTTCTGACCCTAGCTTGCTCTGCCTTGCTAACACTGAACAAATTATAGAAAGATAGGTGTTTAGATAATTTACTATATACGTGTATCTTGAATTGATATCACGCAACCTTATCAGTCTACCCATGCGTTTCTATCTGACTCGCATATATATATATACATACATTTATACAGCACATCTATTCACATAATTACATAAAGCACGTAGCACGTAAAGCACATAATTAATTTCTAGATTTATAATTATTTTTAGAATCAATTCTAGGCTTATACCTGCATTACTAGTCGTATCTAATTTTATTATAATTTTTCGGGATTTATTCGGCTCAATTATATCCCTACTAGGACCTTCGAACTATCAATTATCACCAACCACTCTTTTTCAGAAGAAATTATAACTTACAATTATTTTTATTGGATTCGTCTCATTTTTCTGAGTCTATGGGTCTTCGTTTCACTCAAATCGGACTAACGGTTGAATTGTTATGAATTAAACACTGATAATTCAATTTATTATTCAATATAGATAATTATTATAACCTTTTAAATCCTAAAATAATTTTTAAATAATTATTTAAGAAAAAACAAAGTCAAAAATAATTGTTTTATAATTTTTGGAGTTAAAACGAAGAAGTTACGATTTATTGAACATTATGTGATTAATTACCGAAATAATTAATCAATTTTTAAATATTTAATAAATAAATAATTAATAAATAATTAATAATTACTTATTTAATAATTTAAAATAATAAATCCCTAATTATTAGGATTAATCACAATTTATTATAATATTTATAACTTATCGATATTTATTCGATTAGATCGATTATTTACAAATAATCAATCAACTTAATTAACTGATACGCTATTTATCGAATAGCTACGAATTATTCGAATTATAGATCACTTAACGATTAATCACTCGTATCTTCACGAGCCACTCGCAACTCCCGCATAATTATCGATCTATTAGATTATTATTGAAACTCGTACGATTCGTTAATTAATTAATTACGGATATCTAATTATACGATACGAATAATTATTACAATATTATTCAAATAACTAACGCTCGAATAATAATTCAATTATCGAATCATTACTCGTAATAATAACTAATTATCGAATTATTAATCATATTATTTAATTATTTTTAATCTTTATTTATTAATTAATTACCTAATTATTAATTAATTACCTAATTATTAATTAATTAGATAACTAATAAATAATTAGATAAATAATTAAATAATTAATTAAATAATTAAATTCGAATTTATAATTAAATAAAATAATTCAGAAATTATAAATACTATTTTTCAGAATATAAAATTAATTTTTAATTAATTATTAGAATTTTTAAAACTGATTTTCTGATTTTAGAAAATATAATAAATAATTAATATATCAGAAACATAACACAGGTTTCCAGATTAGGGTTTTTAGGATCAAACCCGGGTCGATTTCCGGGTTGGAACCGGGTCGAACCCGGGTCGCTCAAGAACACCGCCCCGACTGCCCAGAAACCGGCGTCGGCGGCGTTTCCCGGCGAGACGAAAACACGGCCAAACATCGTGATTCGAGTTCGTTTCTTCCCTGTTTCTGATGCACAGCAATACCAGCGATGCCTCCTTCGTTCCCAGGCCTCCCTTCGTCCTCCTTCCCCATCGAGCATCACCGGAGACGAAGAACACCGCTATGGCGGCGGTTCTCCGACGAGCACGCAAACTACAACCAAACACTACGAAACCGATGCCGTTCGACTCGGTTTTTAACGATCTAATCGTTTCCAGCAACCACAACATCAAACAATCAGTCAAACTCAAAACCCGAATTCATGAATTAACCCGAAAATTATGAATTAAAAATCGACTAACCAATCAACAAAAACGATTACATAATCAGATAGAGAATTGAAAGAGCTTCACAACGGATACTTACACGACTGATTTGGTTAACAGAATCACGATCAAACTTGGCTTTGATTCCTCCTGCTGTTCTTCACAAACCCTAACCCTAATTCCCCTTTTCTTTTTCTTTTATTTCTTTCTGATTTTTTTAATAATTAATTAACTAAAAATTAATAATAATTCAGCTATTTATAGTACTGAAAATAATACCCCTAAATAAAATTAAGGGGCTAATTACACTCCTAATAAAAATATTTGGCCCCAATTTTTATAATTTTTGGGTATTAATATTGAATTTTTAAATATCCAATAAATACAAAATAAATACTAAAAATTCCCAAAAATTGTGAAAAATACAAAAATACAAAGAAAAATGATATATAATAATTTCATGATCATATAAAAATAAAAATGTGATTTTTGTGGGGTTTTTGGTACCCGAAGGGGTCCGGAAAAGTCGTTTTTTCGCGAAAAAGGTCAATTTGTAAAACGTCTAGGGGTTCAGAATAGCGATACGGTATAGGGCATTTTTGGCAAAATAGGGCCAATGATTTTTGTTTGAAATACGGGCTTTTAAAATACTGTTTGAGCTGTACGGGTTTTGATATAAAATATATAACTCGCGATAAAACACTCAATAAATATCCGAAACATGTTCAGATCAAAACAGACAACACGTAGCACATAACAATTAGGGTTTAATGCCTCAACACAGTTAATCACATAATAATACACATAATTTATTATTATTATAATATAATACAAGCGTAATTCCTCGGTCGTTACACACAATCACATCCCAATCCAAACTCCATCCATACCACATCATAACAGCCCCAATCAATTCAATATTAACATTTATACTTATGCTTAAGCTTGAATTTAACTATACCTAAGTTCTTTTAACCAAAACAACAAGATTCACCATCCATTTCACTACCACTCCAACCCAAATTCTAAACCAACAAGCATTAAGCTACTATATCACCATAACAACTAAAATCATCCTATTTAACAAAGTAAAGCTAGGATTTGGAGATGATATACCTTCCTTGAAGTGGTGTGAGTAGCTAGGAAGCCTTAAGAAGCCTTGAGATGACTTAGGGATGCTTGGATCTTAAAGGAAAAACAAGAAAATCAAGTTAAAATTCTTGAAGTCACTATTCATTGTCTTCTTCATTGATTTCTTGAAGAAGATTGTGAATGATTTGGAGGCTTAAACTCATAGAATAGCCATAACTAGGGAATTATCTTACCAATTTAGGAAGCCTTGAACTTGGATTTTGAAAATTCTTTTCCTTGAAATAGTAAAAAGCCGAGAGTAAAGCTTGGAGAAGATGAAATGTTTTGTGTTTTTGTTTTGATATGTTTTGGTTGGTTGCTTATTTGATTTGTTTTAGGTTAATTACCAAATTAACCTTGGTTTTGTGTGGTTAATATTCCACCACATTTCCTTCCTTCTTATGTCATGCTTGCATCACTTTGTGATGTCATCATCCCTCCTTTGTCCTCTTTCTATTGGTTGGATAACATCATCCCCACTAATCTCTTTGATTAGCTTCTAATTGTTTGCCTAATGACCGCTGATCTGTTATACGGTTCGCTTAACTTTCGTTTTTTTTATCGTTTGAGGGATTATACCCGGGATCTTATTACTTAGGTTCCCTTAACCTTTCTCAATATATTATATTCCTTTTATGATCCTCTCTTATAATCCTTTAATTTAAATCATTTTTATCCTGTTACCTTATACTCAATTCTTTCCGTATCTAGTGGATTTCCGGGAAAAATCAAAGTGTTCAGAATTGGATTCTGACGATCTTTACATACACTTATATACCATATAGAGTACTAATAAAATCTCAGAATATCCATACCAGAACCCCTACATAGTGTGGCATGAAAAGTTTTCTCATTCAGCATAATCTGCAAAATCACTATTCATAAGGGTTTCAAAAATTTCCAAAAATTGGGGTTATTACAAGATCTGAGATCACAAGTTACAGTAACTGCTGACATGAAGCTTAAAGGAAAATAGAAGATGAGAGTGAAGTCAAAGATTTTAAATTCTAAAGCCAAAGCTGTCATGAAGAAATAGTATCTAAGGAGGCTAAATCTCAAATACTGACAGATCTAATCTATACAATAGTACAAGCTCATGATACTAAAGAAAAATGTAAAGAAGAATAAGAAGGAAGATTATTGAAGCATTTTGAGCTGAAGAACTGGAATTAACCTCTGACATTGCTCAAGTTAAAGAAGCAGTTCAGGATGAAGAGTAAAGTCTGATATTCACTGAAGAAATATTGAATATGCATATTTGATTCCTGCATTTAGGTAGTTTGAATCATCAATTGGAACTTGTCCATATTTCCATAATGAACAAGTTGGGGGAGATTGTTAGGAGCAATTGATGTTATCAAGCAGAAACTATCACAAGTTCATATCAGAACTTATATCGACGGATGATGATGACATTGACGGATGTTAATAATCGACAGATAAGGATATCGACGAATGTTAGGACGAAAACACGCGCTAAAATTATACGCAAGTATACGCGTTCGCAAGTAGTATAAGATATCAATCAAATTCGTTCCCACATAGACTGGTTTAGGTTAACTTCAATTTATGCGGTTATGCAATAATGATATGGCTATCACTCAATGCTAAGACAAATAACAAATTAGATTTTGATTAAACTAAGAGATTATACTAAATAGCATTAACTAAGAGAATTGAGGTTATATTACTTATATGCGATAAACATGGGTATCTAACTTCATTAGTACTTCATTCAAAGTCATTGTTCTTAACCTTAGCATGCAATGGTGATGACAACTAATCAGATAACACGAAACTAGTAAATGCCAACTTTCGTTGTACGAATACCCTACCACCAGACATCCACAAAAGAGATAGAAGCTAAATAGACACCAAATATGTTGAGACCCTATATGTCTATCGAATTTGACAACATAAAGGTTTAATGAACAAGTTATCTATCTTGATTACATAGGGCAAGTAAGATGATTAAAATTACCTACGAATCATGCATAAAAAATACATGAACCTATGCTAGCATGGCAAGTTCCAAATCTGTATATTCACTATTGCTTCAATAGAGATTAACACGCTATCTTATATGTTCACGACGCACATAAGACGAATAAGCACAACTAATACTAGGATATCAATCAATTACCACATACCAAGATATTGAAATAAATTAAATATAGAAATTCATAAGTAAATCCATTAGAATCCCACGATAACAATTAGTTCATAAACGAACTCATCGTCACAATGGGTTCCAATGAAAGCATGGTAAATAAACTAAGCTAAACTAAGTTTGAAATAACTAAATAAATATAGCAAAGTACGTTAACAAGAGTACTAGGTTCAAACAACAAAGAAAACAAGCATCCAAGATTACAACTTAAGCAAAGAATCCCAAGTAAAAACAAGCTCTTCTTCTCCTTCGTTGAATTATGCTATTAGGTCTTCTTGATGTTATCACCATGCTCTCCGTTATGAAAAACGTCTTTTTGGAGTCTTTAAATACCAGCCCATCCAAGCAGAAGTCCAGCAGATCAATCTTCTATTAGAAACAGGATTCTTTAAAATCGACCTAGTGCGGCCGCCCTGAAATCCCTCTTGGCCACTCTGAGTATGGCGTGGCCGCTCCCAAGTGTAGCGCGGCCGCCCTGACCTTCTAGAAAAACTGGAATTTTTCTTATTTCTTGACTGAAAATGCTGGTTTCTTTCATGCAATCTTCCAAGGCTCCATCCCAACACTCTTCTAAGCATAAATCATGCAATATCCAGTCCTTTTTCCGATTATGCCCTGAAATACAAAACACTACAAAAAACATCAAAAACATAAACAATTTGAGTACAAAACACCAATTCGAGCCTTCACGAAGCGTTCCAAGTGGACATAAATGCCACTTAATACACCCCCAAACTTGAATCGATGTTTGTCATCAAGCATAACAGACTCAAAACAAGAAATAAAAATGCATGAATGCAACTAACATGAATGCAATAATCCCCTCAGATTAACTTAACCAACCAATGAGCAACATCTCAACGAATGCAATTATTTACACAAAGTTCAATCAAATCCCACAAATCAACTCACAAGCCAGAAATGTCCGTGTGTGCAATTTCTTAACAGTTATACTCTCAAAACTAGAGCAATAATCATAACTCACCACTCATCAAGGCAATCACAAGGTTATAAACAGAATAAACTATAAACTCAAAATGACTAACAACACTTCAATATTATCAAAGTTATACAAGGATTCATGCTTTTATTTATAACACATAACAAACACAAACATGCTTATTTGATCGTGCAATGATGAGGTCCACAAAAGACTTATGCAATAATACCCATGTAGCGAGCGTTAGGTTAGCGAATCCCAGATTACAAAAGCCATAGGTCGCTAGGCACAAAGTCCCCTAGAACTTAATAACTCGAGTATTAAAGAGCCCATTCGTGATCAATTATGCATAACACATATTTTTTTTCATTTTTTTTCATTTTTTTCTTTTTTCAACAATTTCTGAACGAGTGCGTTTCGCTCCATCTCGCTCAACCCTAGACTACTCATATAAATATGAGCCGACTACTACACATTTGACGCCTAGCCATAACTAGCATTGAAATCCAATGTTTTTCTCCAATTTTAAAAATCCATGTTATTTCGTTACTAAGAGAATATCATAAATTCTAGACATAAAAAAGTGATTAAATCTCGACAAACAAACAAGTCATGATCATGATCTAGCACTCAAGCAACCTATAAGACTTGGTGAAAATTTTCTTGCTTCTAGCATTCCAATCAATTCGTTAAGACTTAACATTCCTCTATACGAGATCACTACACTCAAATCAACATCACAAATTAATCGGAAAAGCAACCTAAGGGATCATGATATAATGCCAATTCAACTATATACAACATACTAACATGATAACAAATACGCAAAAGAAAAAATAATAACTATATGACAAATATGCACACTATATGAACTAAACTATCATGAATATGCATCTATATGGACTCACACATAAATATTTCTTAACTACAACCCCCAAACTTAAAAATTACACTGCCCTTGCAGAAGGTAATAGTAAGGAATCAAGGCATACCTACTCAGAATCAGAATGGTCATCACCCTCCGCGGGCGGAGTGTCAGGAGGCGGGTACACAAAATCCTCTCCAAAAAATGGCCACTATATATCAACTTCCGTGGCTCTAAAAGTTGTATCGAATCCCTGAGTAAGATCCTGCACAAACCTGCTCTGGATGTCAAACATCTCATCCATCCGCCTCGTCAAACGACTACACTGCGTCGAGCCTAAACCAGTACTATCCTCTGCCTCCTGCTGCTCCTGCGAAGAACCGGCCTCACCAATATGATGTCTCCACGCTACTCTGCGTGCCATTGGTTTGATTACTTGAGAAAAGGGAGGTGTATAGAGAGATTTAGGGTTTGAGAGAATGAGAGTGATGGAGATGGATGTATATAGGTGTATGTATATATAGGGAATTAGAATTAGGATTAAAATAGAAGTGGGATATGAATATGGTATTAGTGGGGGGTAATGGGATGTGTTGAGGGCTGCGAAATAAGGAGGGGAATAAACTTATGTTGAACTCTAATTATGTTTTTGATTTTCTGGTTTTTAATTTATTTTTTTTCAAGTCCAGGGCCGCCCAGCAAGGTAATGCGGGCGCGCAGTGTTTCTGCTAACTCAGCGCGGCCACCCCGCTTCCCAGCGCGGGCGCGTCGTGCTTCTGTAGTTTTAGCGCGACCGCCCCGCTTCTCAGCGCGGACGCGCCGTGCTTCTGGAAAATGCCCTGTTTTTCTTATTTTTTTTTGTATTTTCTTCTGGTTTTTTTTTCTTTCTATCTTTTAACAATATACATAAGTTTGGGTTGCCTCTTAAGAAGCGTTTGGTTTACATCGCTAGCTTGATGTAGAATTCAGAGATCAAGTTGATAATAAAACGGCACTAACCACCTCACGGTTTTTCGTATCTCCATAATAATGCTTCAGACATTGTCAATTTACCTTGAATAATTGGCCTGGATCATTCTCAAAAATTTCCACCACTCTGTGTGCAAACACAGTTTTGAAATGAACGGCCCTGACCATCTTAACTTCAACTTTCTAGGAAAAAGAGAGAGACGAGAGTTGAACAAAAGAACTTGTTGCCCCGCCACAAATGATTTGAGCACTAGACCCCTATCGTGCCACCTCTTGACCTTCTCCTTATACATTTTATTGTTCTTATACGCTTGAATCGAAACTCATCCAGTTCATTCAATTAAATCATCATTTTCTTACCAGCTGCATCCATATCAAGGTTCAATATCTTCAAAGCCCGATATTCCTTGTACTCTAGCTCTATAGGTAAATGACATCCTTCACCATAAACCAATTGAAACGGTGACATGCCTAGCGGAGTCTTGAATGTTGTTTGATAAGCCCAAACAGCTTCATCCAGCTTTAAAGATCAATCCTTTCTCGATAGACATACAACTTTCTCCAGAATTCGCTTGATCTCTCTGTTAGACAACTCAGCTTGACCATTAGTCTGAGGATGGTAGGCTGTAGCAATGCGATGATTCACATTATATCTATGCATCATAGCAGTGAACTTGCGATTGCAGAAATGCGATCCCTCGTCACTGATTATGACTCTTAGAGTCCCAAATCTTTTGAATATCTGCTTGTGAAGAAATTTAAGCACTACCTTTGCATCATTCGTTGGAAAAGCTTTAACTTCCACCCATTTTGAGACATAATCAACCGCTAATAAGATATACAGATTGTTGCACAACGAGACAAATGGCCCCATAAAGTAAATTCCCCAAATATCAAAGACCTCAACCTCGAGAAGCATATTAATAGGCATCTCATCCCTCTTGGACATATTACCAACACGCTGGCAGTGATCACACTTCAAAATGAACTGATGCGCATCCTTAAACAATGTAGGCCAGAAGAATCCTGCTTGAAGGATGTGAGCTGCTGTCTTTTCTCCACTACAATGTCCTCCATAAGCAGTTGAATGGCAGTCTCGCAAGATACCCTCTATCTCGCTATACTGAATACATCTCCTGATAATTTAGTTAGTTCCTTGCCGAAACAAAAATGGCTCATCCCCCATGTACCACTTCACTTCATGAAGAAACTTCTTCCTTTGAGCAGAAGATAAATCCGGGGGCATAATGTTGCATACAAGATAGTTCACAATGTCTGCGAACCACGATTCTTCTTCTTGCACCCCAAACAACTGCTCATCGGGAAAAGACTCGTTTATCAATGTCTTCTCATGTGAAGCTGTACTTGGATCTTCTAACCGAGAGAGATGCTCTGTAACTTGATTCTCAGTAACTTTCCTGTCCGTGATCTCCAACTCAAACTCTTGAAGTAAAAGAACCCATCGAATCAATCTAGGCCTCGAGCTCTTCTTTGGGATGAGATAGAGAATCACAGAATGATTAGTGAAAATTGTCACCTTTGTCCAAGCAAATAGGATCGAAACTTCTCAAAATCATAGACTATGGCTAAGAGTTCCTTCTCAGTAGTAGTGTAATTCAGTAGAGCGCCATTGAGGGTCTTACTATCATAGTAGGCCACATGAAATATATTGTTCTTTCTTTTCCCAAAGACCACTCCAGCTACATAGTCACTCGCATCGCACATCATTTCAAAAGGCTCATTCCAATCAGGTACAGTTATGACAAGTTTCGTGATCAAGCTCTTCTTTAAGCTCTCAAAAGCAGCTAAGCACTCGTTACCAAACTTGAACGAGACATCTTTTTCTAGCAGATTGCACAATGGTTTAGAGATTTTAGAGAAATCCTTGATGAACCGACGATAGAAACCCGCATGGCCAAAAATACTACGGATTCCCTTAACAAGAATTGGTGGAGCAAGGTTTTCAATGACCCCCACCTTGGCTTTGTCCACCTCAAGACCTTTACTAGATACCTTGTGCCCAAGAATGATGCCCTGTTGCACCATAAAGTGACATTTCTCCCAGTTGAGAACCAGATTGGTCTCAACACACCTTTTAAAAACTGCGCCAAGATTTTACAAGCACTCATCAAAAGAATCCCCGAACACAGAAAAATCATCCATGAACACCTCCACATTCTGACCAATCATGTCCGAGAAGATGGCCATCATACATCTATGAAATGTGGTTGGTGCACCACATAACCCTAAAGAAACTCTTCTAAAGGCAAACGTACCAATTGGATAAGTGAAGGTAGTCTTTTCCCGATCTTCTAGAATGATGCAAATATGATTATAACCTGAATAGCCATCCAGAAGACAATAGTATCCATGCCCAACCAACCTGTCAAGCATCTGATCAATAAAAGGAAGAGGGAAGTGATCCTTTCTTATGGCCTTGTTTAGATTCCTGTAATCCATGCAAACTCTCCACCCCGTGACTGTTCGAGTAGGAATGAGCTCAATTTTTTCATTAGCAACCACGATGATGCCTCTTTTCTTCGGCACACACTGAACTGGGCTCACCCAAAAACTGTCAGAAATAGGATAAATGATGCCCGCATCTAGCCACTTAAGAATTTCCTTCTTCACAACCTCTTTCATGATCGGATTTTGCCTTCTTTTTTGCTTAACAGTCGGCTTACTTCCTTCCTCTAGCAGAATTTTATGCATGCAATAAGAAGGGCTGATTCCCTTGATATCTGCTATAGTCCATCCAATTGCCAACTTAAACTCTCTCAGAATTTTTAAGAGCTTTTTCTCATCACTACCTGAAAGGTCAGATGTAATAATAACAGGTAAAGTAGATACATCTCCTTATAACACTCCCAAGCTTCACATAAAGACTCTCCCGATTACTGAGCAAATTGAGTAAGAGTGTTCCTGATTACAGCTGTCTTTGCCATAGGGAAGAAATTAGTAAGAAACTTTTGAGCAAGATCTTCCTAACTAGTAATAGAGCCTAGTGGTAGAGAATGCAACCAACACTTAGCTTTATTCCTCAGAGAGAATGGTAAAAGCCTCAGCTTTATAGCATCTTCAGAAACATTGTTAAATTTGAACGTGTCTCGGATCTCGATGAAATCTCTGATGTGCATGTTGGGATCTTCCATTGGAGAACCCCTAAACTGGATTGAGTTCTACACCATCTGAATCGTGCTAGATTTGATTTCAAAAGTATTAGCCGTGATGGCTGGTCTGATAACGCTAGATTATATGTCATTAATCTTCCATTGAGAGTAATCCATCAAAGCCTTCGGATTCGCTACTGGTTCTCCCATTACAATAAGAACTTCTTTTTCAACTTTCTCAACTTCTTTAAAAACTTCTTCTACTTCAACTTCTTCCTTCGCTTTATCCAGTGTTCTCTTGAGAGATCAAGAATGTGTTAGCATAAATGCTCTCTAGAGTACCTGAAACACAACCAAGCAAACAAGTATGTAAAATATCCAATTCAGTGGACTTTAATGACCACTGATGTCAAGCAAATAAACTAAAAATTAACACCGATTCCCCAGCACCGGTGCCAAAAACTTGTTAGGATGAAAACACGCGCTAAAATTACACGCAAGTATACGCGTTCACAAGTAGTATAAGATATTAATCAAATTCCTTCTCACAGAGACTGGTTTAGGTTAACTTTAATTTATGCACTTATGCAACAATGATATGGTCATCGCTCAATGCTAAAACAAATAACAAATTGGGTTTTGATTAAACTAAGAGATTATACTAAATAGCATTAACTAAGAGAATTGAGGTTAAATTACTCATATGAGACAAATATGGGATTCTAACTTCATTACTACTTCATTCAAAGTCATTGTTCTTAACCTTAGCATGCAATGGTGATGACAACTAATCAGATAACACGGAACTAGTAAACACCAACTTTTGTTATACGAATACCCTACTACAAGATATTAATAAAAGAGATAGAAGCTGAATAGACACCAATTATGCTGAGACCCTATATGTCTATAGAATTTGACAACATAAAGGTTTAATGAACAAGTTATCTATCTTGATTACATAGGGCAAGTAATATGGTTAAAATTACCTACGAATCATGCATAACAAATACATAAACCTATGCTAGCATGCAAAGTTCTAAATCTCTATATTCACTGTAACTTCAATAGAGATTAACACGCTATCTTATATGTTCTTGACGCACATAAGACAAATAAGCATAACCAATACTAGGATATCAATCAATCATCACACACCAAGATATTAAAATAAAATAACTATAGAAATCCATAAGTAAATCCGTTAGAACCCCACGATAACAATTAGTTCATAACCAAACTCATCATCACCATGGGTTCCAATGAAAGCATGGTAAATAAACTAAGATAAACTAAGTCTGAAATAACTGAATAAATATAGCAAAGTTTGTTAACAAGAGTACTAGGTTCAAAAAATAAAGAAAATAAGCATCCAAGATTACAACTTAAGCAAAGAATCACAAGTGAAAACAAGCTCTTCTTCTACTTCATTGAATTGTGCTATTAGGTCTTCTTGCTGTTATGTCCTTGCTCTCCGTTATGAAAAATTTCTTTTTGATTCTTTAAATACCAGCCCATCCAAGCAGAAGTCCAGCAAATCAATCTTCTATTAGGAACAGGATTCTTTAAAATCAACCTAGCGCGGCCGCCCTAAGATCTCGTGCGGCCACTCCTAAGTGTAGCGCGGCCGCCCCTGCCTTCTGGAAAAACTGGAATTTTTCTTATTTCTTGACTGCAAATGCTGGTTTTTTGCACAATCAGCCGAGGTTCCATCCTAACACTCTTCTAAGCATAAATTATGTAATATCCAGACCTTCTTCCAATTATGCCCTGAAATGCAAAACACTATAAAAACACATCAAAAACATAAACAAGTTGAGTACAAAACACCAATTCAAGCCTTTACGAAGTGTTCCAAGTGGACATAAATGCCACTTAACAATGGATGATGATGTAAACGGATGATAAAATCAGTATTTGTCACATCTATTAATCTTTGATATGGAAAAGAAAATAGGAACTCAAGGCGGTGAATGACTTTATCTCAGAAGCAATTGTATAGGTTTCCTTGTTATTGATAGAATAGGATTCCTTATACATTTTGTAGTTGTGTTCTATACTAAGAATAGATTAGGTTCATGCTGTATGCATTGCGACATTATTATATCTTTCGCATAACCGAGAAGCTCTCAAGGATATTTGTTCATCATTTTGAGAGAGTACGTTTGTAATAAGTTTTTATCAGTTAATATAAAAATTGTTGATTCTGTTGAAACTTTTTTGAAATTAATTGTATTAACTGTATTCACCCACACACCTCTACAGTTGATTAAGGGCTTAATACCATATCCTATTCTGTATCCCTAAACATGGTTTGTAATGTTAAATCTTTCAAAAGATGATTCCTTGGGATCCAACTTGATACTTCGGTAACTAACAATGTTCGCCTCAAATCTGTTTATGATTGGAACCTAACTCTTAGGGACCTAACATTTATAGATTAGAATCGAATAGTTGGGGCCTAACAATTGTGATCTAACAGTTGGGAGGTTTAAGGATGTTAGGAAGGTTGGTTAACAGAATGATCAACGGTGAAGCTATTGTTACAGTATATAAAAGGGCATCGTTGATCAGCCTATGACTTGCTATTTCTTTTCCAACTAAGTGAAATATGAGAACTTCTTCAGATAACAGCCTACATTCCTTCTCTTATTCCAAGGGGAAGAAGTGTTACATAAAAGTTTGGTTAAAAGTTTGGATGATTCCTCAGCTAAGAAGGAGAAATGGCATGTGGCAGGAAAAAGGTAAAGCATTTATACACCACACAACACCATTATTGTTTGAAACTGCGGATCCTATTGTACGGGAGAAGTGGTAAACATGAAGGTGATTTCCTAGTGATCAAAAGAAGTGGATTGGTTCATCACTGTTCTTTATAAGGGGAGAAGCTATTTTCTAAAAGGGGAATACCATTGGTTTTTATCTGTGGATCCTATTGTACGGGAGAGGTGGTAAATGAAGGTGATCTCCTTTAAGTAGTTGACTCTCATTGTGGGAGAAGCAAGAGAGATATGTGCTTCTCAATAGGAAATGTTGTTGTACAAAAGAAACTACTGATGATTACTTCAAGACTAAGAAGTTTTAGCAGAGATTTGAAGAACCAAGGAAATGAAGATGAAACTACTTGAAGATTAGTTCAGTGCTGGAGGAACAAGCATCTTTCATTTCATTTACTCAAGAAATCTGAAAATGCAGAATTTGATCCAGAAAACCTGTAGCATTATTTGTAAGTCCTGGTACTTTACTTTTTCTAGTTATTTGTTAAATTATCCTCTCAATTTAATTTTTTTGTTAGGTTTAACATTCAAATATGGGAGATTGTTGGTGAGATCGCGTAGCTGTATGAACGGTATACATGATAACTTAAGACTAGATAAACACCAGAACATGACATGTTAATAATACTATGTCTATACAAGAAATCAGGAAGAGATAAAGACAACAAAAATACAAAGAATCAAAAGATTAGAAGAAGGCTTGAAGTCTGTTTACAGGTCACTGAAAGAAGTTCATTAATATATTCATGCCTCAGTGAAGAATAAAGGTTAAAGAATTTCAGGATTTCAGAAATGTTGAAGATTCGGTGTACAAGTGCCACCGGAAGAATTCAGTGTATTAGCATTGATTGAAGATAGACAGTGTTCGAAGCATAGGAATCTGAAGAATTGAAGACAAGATATAGACATAGGTTAAAGAAAACATCAGCAATCTTGGAGGTATACTCACTAAAAGGAGTTCATTTATATGTTCAAGCGTTAGTGAAGAATAATAAATGAAGTATTCAAGATTATAGTAACAATGAAGACGTTGTCTAAGTACCAAAGAAGATTCCAGTGAAAGTACAATTGTTCATTGATAGTCAGTTTTCAAAGCGATGAAGTTATTGTAATCTTAACAATGATTTGAGAAGATTATAGTACAAAGACCTGAGAGCGGAACTAGTCACCTGTGAACCAGACCATTGCACTAGGTGTAAGTGATTCGTGAAAGGATACTAAGTACTATCATTAGAAATATTGTTAAGTGAGGATTTATACCTGAATATGAAGGTTATTTTGTTTATAAGAAGACTCAGAGAAAAGACTTGAAGATAGGACAATTTAAGGGTTATAACATTCTATAGAAATCAAGTCAAAGTGATCACTACCCTTGTAGTAGGAGTCACCATGGACACTCTATTGCTTAGAAGGAGCAAGAACCTTTAAGTACAATAAAAAATCTAAGTACCATGGTTGGTCTTGACCTAGAAGGTGTTGGGTTCCGAAGGTATAAAATGCAGCAGATAAACGTAAATAAAACAAAAAATTCGAAACCAAAAATAGGATCCATGTATAATTATGGGCAGATTATGGAGATAACGAATCATATCTTTCAAGAGTTTAACTTTCACGAACTCAACGGAGATCCTAGCTATCACGCTTTGTGTCTACCTCTCGGAGAAACACCTCTATGGTATCCATACGAGCACCTTCAAGAATGTCTCACGAACTTGACTATGAAATGGATGTACTAGCCTCCTTCTTGACGATCTGAATTGCCTCTGCCTCTCTTTGCTGCTAGGGTTTTCTTAAAAACGTACAAGCCTCTTTAACCTATCATTATGTATTTATAATGGCTAATTAAAAAGGCCCATAACAACAAAGCCCAACCATAGTAGGTATTGGATTAAATAATAAAAACGAATTTCTATTATTTAATTAATAACTAAGTCATACTTAATTATTATGGGCAAAAACATTCCTTAATTTGAATTTATATTATCTCAATTAAGTCTTACTTAATTATAATAAAATTCAAATAATCATCAATTAATTTAAATCCATAATTTAAATTAACTATTCCATTAAGTGCTCTATTTGTGCGACCCTATAGGCTATTATTTAATTGGCAATAATTTTATTCTCTAATAAAATTATAAACAATGAGCGGTATCTAGTAATACATCATTGTTACCCAATTAAACAATAATTAAATCGTGATTAGATAAAACCATTCGTGATTAATGTTTTTCGTGTAATATAATCCCTTTAACCATACATATTATAGATTAAACTCGAGGCATGTATTTAGTCATCCTCTTCAACATTTAATCCGGGTTTACTTGATTCATGAGTAGATTATCAAGATAAATCATTATTTGAGCATGGCCATGCTTTTATAATCTCACTCAATCAAGAGGCCAATAATATCTCTCCTAATTATAGGAGGGTTAAATCCTTTATCTATCATTCATATTTCTCATACGACTCATGATATACCCGATGTCCACTTTTATCATCACCCGATTAAAAGTAACTTTTAATGTAGTCAAAGTATATTAATCCTCGTATAGAATTATAATGATTTCAAGTCAAAGGATCATTACACCATAATCACTGTGAGTCTTTCTTATGACTTTATTAAACATGAAGAATCTCACTGTGGGTATGTTCAGTACCATGTACTCTCACATGTACCTATGTATTGACTTTAGTATCCCCATACTTATAACCAATGAGATATGGTTATCTTGTCAAACAACATACTAGTCTATTTATGTATTATTATTGTCCTATATAATAATACTCGACTAGGGACCTTTAAGAATATGATATATTATATAATCTCAAGTTCAAGTCATGTACTTAAACTATACAATTTGTGTCATGATTCTAAGGACATTTATTATGCTAACAAAATATCGCAGTAATTAAGGTCATAATAAATACATTTATTGAATGATCAACTGACATAAAGATTTAAAAGAATAATGTATTGCCTCTAGGGCACCTACACTAACAATCTCCCACTTGCACTAGAGCCAATCACCCATATATCTAATACCCATGGAACTAGTGTGACCATCGTGCTTCTGCTGCGACAAGCCTTTGGTCAGTGGGTCTGCAATGTTATCATTTGTGCACTTTACATATGTGTATATCACCCCTTTCATTAATCTCTCGAATAAGGTGAAATCTCCTGAGTATATGTTTATCCCGGGAGTGTGATCTAGGTTCTTTAGCCTGTGCAATGGCTCCATTATTATCGCAGTATAGATCAATGGGATCTGCGATCGATGGAACCACTCCCAAATCAGAAATGAACTTTCGAATCCAAACGGCCTCCTTAGCTGCTTCACAAGCTGCAATGTACTCAGCCTCCATTGTAGAATCAGCTACTGTTTCTTGCTTTGAACTCTTCCAGCTTACAGCACCTCCGTTTAGACAAAACACAAAACTAGACTATGATACAGTATCATCTCTGTCTGTTTGGAAACTTGCATCGGTGTAACCTTTTACAATGAGTTTCTCTTCTCCTCCATACACCAAGAATGAATCTTTAGTTCTTTTCAGGTACTTAAGAATATTCTTAACCGCCGTCCAGTGACCTTCACCCGGATTAGACTGGTATCTGCTCGTCATGCTCAAAGCATACGAGACATCTGGGCGAGTACATACCATTGCATACATGATAGATCCAATTGTTGAAGCATATGGAACTTTATTCATGTGGTCCTTCTCATCCAATGATTTCGGACATTGGTCCTTAGAGATCGTTATCCCTTGAGACACGGGGACATATCCCCTTTTTGCATTTTGCATTCCAAAACGATGCAAAACCTTATCAATGTATGTGCTCTGACTTAGACCGATCATCCTTCTAGATCTTTCTCTATAGATCCTCATTCCTAGAATGTAGGATGCATCTCCTAAGTCTTTAATGGAGAAATTGCTCCCTAACCAAGTCTTAACAGCCTTTAGAGAAGGTATGTCATTCCCCATTAGTAGTATATCATCAACATATAGTACTATGAATGCCACATAACTCCCACTAACCTTCTTGTAAACACACGGTTCATCTTCGTTTTGAACAAAACCATACTCTGTGACTATTTCATCAAAACGGATATTCCATCTCCTAGAGGATTGCTTCAATCCATAAATGGATCGACGCAATTTACATACCTTGCCAGCATTCCTTGGATCGACAAAACCCTCAGGTTGTATCATGTACACATCCTCTTCAAGGCTTCCATTAAGGAAGGCTGTTTTGACATCCATTTTCCATATTTCATAATCATGGAATGCTGCAATGGCAAGTAAAATCCTTATAGACTTGACCATAGCCACTGGTGAGAAAGTTTCATCATAGTTAATACCATGAATTTGTTTGAAACCTTTTGCAACCAGCCTAGCTTTATAGGTCTGAACATTTCCATCCATGCCCTTTTTCTTCTTAAAAACCCATTTGCACCCTATGGGTTTTACCCCTTCAGGTGGATCAACAAAAGTCCATACTTGGTTTTCGTACATGGAATCTATCTCGGATTTCATGGCTTCAAGCCATCTCTTAGAGTCTGGACTGTTCATAGCATCTTGGTATGTGAGAGGCTCATCTTCATCTATGAGCATCAAATCACCATACTGAGTCATGAGAAATCCATATCTCTCTAGCTCATGGCGAAATCTACCAGATCTACGAACAACCTGTGTTTGTTGAGCATTATCATTATTCTGCTCTTGTTCCACTTCAGGTTCAATGCTATTTTGCGGTTCTCGATCTTCATCGAGATCTATAGTTCTCCCACTGTTTCTCTTGGAAACAAAATCTCTTTCCATGAAGACAGCATCTCGAGCAATAAACACTTTCTGCTCAGAAGGACTATAAAAATAATACGCCTTTGTTTCATTAGGGTATCCTACAAAAATGCACTCTTCGGATTTAGGTCCAAGCTTGTCAGATTCTTGACGTTTCACAAACGCCTTACATCCCCAAACTTTCATAAAGTTCATGCCTGACCGTTTCTCCTTCCATATCTCATATGGAGTCTTTTGAACCTTCTTAGTAGGAACACGGTTAAGTGTGAAAGCCGCTGTTTCTAGAGCGTAACCCCAGAAACTAATTGAAAGATCTGCATGACTCATCATCGATCGCACCATGTCCAACAAGGTACGATTTCTCCTCTCTGAAACTCCATTCCATTGAGGTGTTCCTGGCGGAGTGAGTTGTGATACAATACCACACTCTTTCAAATACTCTCTAAATTCGGTGCTTAAGTATTCACCCCCACGATCGGATCGTAAGATCTTAATACTTGCATCTCCGCCAATTTGCTTCTCTACTTCAACCTTGTATTCTTTAAATTTTTCAAAAGAATCGGATTTGTTCTTCATAAGATATACATATCCATATCTACTGAAATCATCAGTAAATGTTATGAAGTAGTAGTAGCCTCCTCTAGCCATTACACGCATTGGGCCACATACATCACTATGTATTAGCTCCAGACGTTTAGTGGCCCTTTGACCCTTACCAGTGAAAGGGGCTTTAGTCATCTTACCAAGCAAACAAGATTCGCATTCTTGGTATGATTCAAAATCAAACTTATCCAAGTATCCATCCTTATATAATTTGGATATGCGTTTCTCATTTATGTGGCCTAGACGACAATGCCAGAGGTATGTTTGATTTGAGTCATTCATTTTAAGTCGTTTATTTTCTATATTACAGAAAGGGTTATCTAAATCAAGAACATATAAACCATTAAATAAACGCGCAACACCATAGGTTAAATCATTCAAAGCAAAAGAGCAACTGTTATTCTTTATTGTAAATGAAAAACCTTTCTTGTCCAAACAAGAAACAGAAATAATGTTTCTGCGAATCGCAGGCACGTAAAAACAGTCTTCTAGTTCTAAAACAAGCCCAGAGGGCATAGATAAATAATAAGTCCCTACAGCTAAAGCATCAACTTTTGCTCCATTGCCTACTCTTAGGTCCATTTCTCCCTTAGCCAAAGTTCTACTTCTCTGCAGGCCCTGCACATTTATACAAATGTGAGAAGCACATCCAGTATCAAATACCCAAGATGTAGAAATAGACAAATTGACTTCTATAACATAAATACCTGATCCAGAAATCTGAACTGCTTTCTTTTTCTTCAGATCCTCCAAGTAAATTGGACAGTTTCTCTTCCAGTGACCATCTTTCTTACAGTAGTGACATTCACCCTTGGCCACACCACCTTTAGGCTTTAAAGCTTGTTTGGGACCTGACTTTGGCTTGGGTGTAGAATCAGATCCAATCTTCTTCTTACCCTTCCATTTGCCCTTCCCTTTGGCCTTACTTTAATTCACACCATCAGTATGGGAGCAGGTTCAGCTGTCTTCATGTTGGTCTCATATGTTCTCAACATATGCAACAATTCAGTAGGTGTTTTGTCAAATTCATTCATATTGTAGTTCACAACAAACTGAGTGAATTTGTTGTTCAAAGAATTCATGATTAGGTCAATACCAGTTTCCGGACCAATCGGGAAACCCAAAGTTTCAAGGTACTCAATGTAACCAATCATCTTCAGAACATGTGGGCCAACCGGTTCACTCGCCCCTTGTTTGCAATTAAAAAGTGACTTACTCGTATTGAACCTTTCTTGACGAGTTTGGCTTGCAAATATGCTTTGCAAGTGCTCATTGATAGTATATGCATCCATATGCACATGCTGTCTTTGAAGCTCAGCACTCATAGTTGCCAACATAAGACATGCAACATCATTTGCATCATTCTCATCCCTTGTGCGTGCTGCTCGTTCATCAGCAGTAGCACCCTCAGGAAGGGGGCCTGGAGGAGGAATATCAATGACATGAAGCTTGCGCTCCTGCCTGAGGACAATCCTCAAATTCCTCTGCCAGTCTAAGAAGTTGTTTCCTCCTGTCAGCTTGTCCTTCTCAAGGACTGAACGTACGGATAGTGTGTTTGTGTTGTTTGCCATTACTCAGTATCTACAATAATAAAAGCGCAAAATAAACATTAGATTGTCTGAGTTAAAATATTATGTTCATATGATTATGATATATTCATAATATATCTCTCACTATTTTTTTTATCAAATTAATAGCCCTAACTATTAATTCGGAAAGTATATCCATAAATCTTTCTAGTGAGCCAAGATCCATATTTCGTCATGTTCTAAGTCAACCACTGGTATCCTTAAAACATGATTATTTAGGTAGACAATAATTGTCAATTATATCATATATAATTCTTGGATAATTTGGTGAACAACAATTGATCTTATCTATCTAATAGATTTTTAACCAAACTCTATGCTTCTAAGTTCATAATAGTTGAATATAACCGTTTATATTCACCTTATTATGATGACTCAGTTAAGTTAGACCCAATGATACAACGTTCGAATATAACCGTTTTTATTCATCGCATTTCACCATGATAGATAGGAGTCCCCTGCCACTGACAGCCCTTCCCCTTATCGATCTAGGATTTAATGAGTGTTCATTCATTGGAAAGAATCTGATTAAAACTTAATATTTTTACTTAGGGATTTTTAATTTAGAACGATCATGATCCCATCATAAAGAGATTCCCAATTTTTCCTTGAATAAAATACTTCAAATCAATACTCGTCAATGGTTTGATTTCCAAGTAGTGGAGGAGTCACATCGGTCTCGCTTAAAACCCACAGCCTTACAAGTTCTATGAACCCGTTGTTGACAAAATCGCCCCATGTCAGAAATAAAGAAAATTCATATTTTATTCCGAGTTTCATAAACACGAGAATCTCATGATCGTTTGTTAATTTTAAATCTTGAGTCGTTACAGATTTTATCTTGTTTAAAGGCATGGCATGGGTGATGTATCTAATACATACATGCATCATTAATCTAATTAAAACATGCATTTTCTACTCTACGCATACTATTTATACATCATATGAAAAGTGCATAAAGTAAACGTGCAATAGTTATGGCCCAATCCTATGTGATCTTTTCAGGCTAATGAAAAGATCAAGGTCAATCTATGGTGTAAAAATAACTATTACATATGTCTTCTCTATTGCTTCCATTGTCTCCTTGGCTTCCATTGGATTCCTCATCTTTCCCTTGTCCTTCTTGGATGTTACATTAAGAATTATACTAATGAACTTACAAAAGAACTCGAGTTACATTCGAGATAAAACAAATACAAATAGAAAACGACATGCAAGTCGTATTTATTACAAACCAAAAGAATAAACCATTACAACTAAGGTCTTAAGGCCATAACTATGCATCATGCTCAAGTAACCATTAAAGAACATGTTAGATCATATAAAGATGACATACTATTTATCACTTATCATGATCCAATCAAGAATAATAAATAAGTAAAGCATATGTCATAAGCACAAATTAAAAATGAAACCCTAAGCACGCTGGGGGGGGGGGGGTTCGGGGGGGCAGCGAGCCCCCCGATGGCGGAAATTTTTGCAAAATCAAGTATCAGAATACTAGCAAAACATGTATCAGAATACTATTCCAGAAGCATGTATCAGTATACACACGATCCATATCCCAGTTACCAAAAACATGTATCAGTATACATATTTTAAGAGATCGCATACATATGAGTTATGGCAGATCTTAAACATACTAGTATCATCATATAGATCATTAACAGATTCATCATATCATTCATATAACATAACTGTTATCATGGCAGACTCATATAACATAACTGTTATCATGGCAGACTCATCACACATGCATACTTGTAAAAATACAGTAAACACATAACCAAATCAGCCCCTTATACACGTAGCTCTGATACCATTGTTGGGTTCCGAAGGTATAAAACGCAGCGGATAAACGTAAATAAAACAAAAAATTCGAAACCCAAAACAGGATCCATGTATAATTATGGGAAGATTATGGAGATAACGAATCATACCTTTCAAGAGCTTAACTTTCACGAACTCAACGGAGATCCTAGCTATCACGCTTTGTGTCTACCTCTCGGAGAAACACCTCTATGGTATCCACACAAGCACCTTCAAGAACGTCTCACGAACTTGACTACGGAATGGATGTACTAGCCTCCTTCTTGACGATCTGAATTGCCTCTGCCTCTCTTTGCTGCTAGGGTTTTCTCAAAAACGTACAAGCCTCTTTAACCTATCATTATGTATTTATAATGGCTGATTAAAAAGGCTTATAACAACAAAGCCCAACCCTAGTAGGTATTGGATTAAATAATAAAAATGAATTTCTATTATTTAATTAATAATTAAGTCATACTTAATTATTATGGGCAAAAACATTCCTTTTAATTTGAATTTATATTATCTCAATTAAGTCTTACTTAATTATAATAAAATTCAAATAATCATCAATTAATTTAAATCCATAATTTAAATTAACTATTCCATTAAGTGCTCTATTTGTGCGACCCTATAGGCTATTATTTAATTGGCAATAATTTTATTCTCTAATAAAATTATAAACAATGAGCGGTATCTAGTAATACATCATTGTTACCCAATTAAACAATAATTAAATCGTGATTAGATAAAACCTTTCATGATTAATGTTTTTCGTGTAATATAATCCCTTTAACCATACATATTATAGATTAAACTCGAGGCATGTATTTAGTCATCCTCTTCAACATTTAATCCGGGTTTACTTGATCCATGAGTAGATTATCAAGACAAATCATTATTTGAGCATGGCCATGCTTTTATAATCTCACTCAATCAAGAGGCCAATAATATCTCTCCTAATTATAGGAGGGTTAAATCCTTTATCTATCATTCATATTTCTCATACGACTCATGATATACCCGATGTCCACTTTTGTCATCACCCGATTAAAAGTAACTTTTAATGTAGTCAAAGTATATTAATCCTCGTATAGAAATATAATGATTTCAAGTCAAAGGATCGTTACACCATTATCACTGTGAGTCTTTCTTATGACTTTATTAAACATGAAGAATCTCACTGTGGGTCTGTCCAATACCATGTACTCTCACATGTACCTATGTATTGACTTTAGTATCCCCATACTTATAACCAATGAGATGTGGTTATCTTGTCAAACAACATACTAGTCTATTTATGTATTATTATTGTCCTATATAATAATACTCGACTAGGGACCTTTAAGAATATGATATATTATATAATCTTAAGTTCAAGTCATGTACTTAAACTATACAATTTGTATCATGATTCTAAGGACATTTATTATGCTAACAAAATATCGCAGTAATTAAGGTCATAATAAATATATTTATTGAATGATCAACTGACATAAAGATTTGAAAGAAAAATGTATTGCCTCTAGGGCACCTACACTAACAGAAGGGCCAAAAAAGAAGAAATGAGAGTAGAAACTAACTTAGAATTGCACTTGGACCACTCTAGTCTCTATTTAGACTACAAGGGAGTGTATAGGTTGTAACTAAGCATTTTTTTCTAAGGCAAAAGTTCCTTGTGTCGCCACTTAGCCTATCCTAGAGTGGAGGAGTCGCGACTTAGCAGAATCAGCTCAAAAACTAAGCAAAACCTTCTCCTAGATAGTAGTAGTCGCCAGTTAGACTACAAGGGATATAAAGGTCACAACTAAGCATTTTTTCTAAGGAAAAAGTGCCTTGTGGTCGCCACTTAGCCTATCCTAGAGTGGAGGGGTCGCAACTCATATGTTACTTAAAGAAACTAAGTGCTAGAACCTGTCCATGTATGCCCAAGTGAAAGAAAATGAGTCCCTGGAAGCAAGTAACTCTTAGCCACTACTTTATTGAATATATCAATTGATTTATGTGGTAAATAATTGACCACATATCTAATTGATATATAAAGACTACACTTGAAGCAAAATAGAAATCAATTATTTTGTTCATCTTCTCTCCCACGAGAGCTGGTGAAAATAAAAGCAAAGAAATACAGAGAAGCTCAGCATATTGAATATCCCTTTAACTTCTCACTGGAGAAATTTATAATGCCCGATTTAATTCTTGTATATTCATAGGGGCATTATAATCGTTATCCGGTAATTAGATCCTTAGATAAACAAAAGCTAAATCATTGTATAAGATTTAATATGTATATCTTTGTAGAAGCAAGAACATTGTCATTCTTAGAATGTAGCCGGTTAATTTATTTAACGGAGTGTAGCAACACCCCTGAGGATTTATATATGAATAAATACTTCCCCGAATATCTTGTATATGTTAATTTATCGTCCTAAACACTATTCACCTCGGGAACACAGAACCACTCGAACACTAAATTATATATCCAAAAAAGATTCAAAACAATTTTTTTAACTTAGTGGGTATCGTATTTAACCCCCTCTTCTACGATACTTCGGGACATAACAGATAGTCTCTCTCAGAAATCCACAATAGTACAAGGATTTTACTATTGAGAGACTGTATGGAATATTAAAGACTTATGAGCTTAAAATGGAACAAGAAGAGTTCATAGAGAAAGGAAGGAAGAAAGGTGGGTCTGTGACATTAATAGCTGAGTATGAGAGAGTGGTGGATATAAAGGTTGAAGTTGTTAAAACTGCACCCAACACTAATGTTTGTGAAGGCAGGTCTGAAATGAACAAGGGAAAAGGATTGCTGGCTGAAGATGAAGATTGTCCAAGCCAAGATGACATGGATGAAGTTGATGAGCATCTAGCCTTTCTGTCAGAAGATTTACAAAGTTCATATTCAAGAAAAATTTTGGAGCTGCAAAATCCAACAAAAACATGGTTGACAAAACCAAATTCAAATGTTTCAAGTGTGGGCTGAGTGGTCATTTTGCAAATGAGTGCAAAAAGACAAATTCTGAAAAGAAAATATTTGAGCCTGTGGACTACAAAAAAAATATTTTGAGTTGCTCAAATAGAAAGAGAAGGCTTTTATAACTCAAGAAAATGATTGGGCAGCTGATGAAGATGATGTAGATGAAGATATGAACTATGTCAACCTTGCTCTCATGGCCAAGTCAGATGAAATAGTGGTTAGCTCATCTAGTAATCAGGTAATCACTAATAATCTTTCACAGCTTTCTAAAGATGAATGTAATGATGCTATTAATTATATGTATTCTGAATTATATCATTTGCGTGTCACACTTAAATCACTCACAAAGGAGAACACTAGAATTAAAGAGAATAATGTGTTTTAAGTGATAGAAATGTTATGTTAGAAACTCAATTTATTGAGTCTGAGAAATTGAAAATTCAGTGTAAAATTGCTAAAGATGAGTTAACGGAATCTTTGCAGAAAGAGGAAATTCTAAGAAAGCAGCTTGAACGAGAACAAGAAGTCACTAAAGCCTGTAAATCTTCTAGGAATGTTAGTGCATAGATTGCTAAAGTTCAAGGGATTGAATCATTTTGTGAAGCATCTTGGACGAAAGATAGTAAGAAACTGAACCAAGAGTTAGTTGATGGTCTGTCAACGGAGGTTGAATCAGCGGATGATGAAGCTTATCTGTTGAATGATAAAGCTCATCTCTTGAATGATGTAGCTCATCCATTGAAGGAGAAAACGACTATCATCCAAGGAAAGCTAGCAAAGCTTAATGATAAATATGGTTCAATTACAAAGAATTTCGTCTCAGAAGAATCAAGAAAAACCAAGAATGCGGGGATAGTGAATGTAAGGCATCTATCAATGAAGAAATTTAATGACACGTTGGAAAAGATTGAGGTCAAAACAGAATATAAAAAGAAAACAAACAGAAATGGGAAAGTAGGGATTAACAAATATAACAATTACACACCTGATAAGTATGCACCTAGAAAAATATGTGTGAAGTGTGGTAGTGTTAATCATTTGTCTACTAACTGTAACTTTGTTATGAATGCACCCATATCTGCACCTCTTTCTTTGCCTAACATGCCTATGTCACCTATGCATGCCATGCATGTTATGCCACCCACAGAATTCACTTACAGATTTTGCTAATATGTTATTTGCACAAAATCATTACTATGTTACATTTAATATGCCACAAATGTCATATATCATGCCTTTCTTGAATAACATGTTTGCATAACCTATACCATATCACGTTAATAATAATGTGATTGATGAATCTCAAACTAATCATGGGTTTTAAAGGCCTACTCCAAAGATAAAGGTTGATCTTGATTTACCTATGTCTAATGATGGAAAGTCTAAGAAATTAAGAAGAAAACTAAGAAGGAGGAACCCAAGGAAACCTGGGTACCAAAATCAACTTGATTTGATTTTGATGTGTGCAGGTAAATAGAAAGAATCTATGGTATTTGAATAGTGGATGCTCAAGGCATATGACTGGAGATTCTACCCTACTCACTGAGTTTAAGGAAAGAGCTGGCCCTAACATTAACTTTGGAGATGAAAACAAAAGGATATACTATGGGATATAGATAAATTTCAAAAGGGAATGTCATCATTGATGAAGTTGCACTAGTTGATGGACTCAAACACAATCGATTGAGTGTCAGCCAACTATATGATAAAGGCAACTCAGTTACCTTTAATTCTGAAGCCTGTGTTGTCACTTGCAAAAAGGACAGCAAAGTGAGTCTTACTGGAGTAAGAAAAGGGAATGTGTACTTAGCTGACTTCAACTCCATAAATGCAGACTCAATTACTTATCTTTTCAGCAAAGCAAGTTAAGATGCGAGTTGACTATGGCATAAGAAGTTATCTGATTTGAATTTCAAGACAATGAATGAATTGGTCAGGAAAGACCTTGCTAGAGGCATTCCTCAAGTTGAATTTTCAAAGGATGGACCGTATGGTGCTTGTCAAAAAGGAAAGCAAATGAAAGCATCATTCAAAATGAAGCTTGAAACAACAATTGATGAACCATACAACTATTACATATGGATTTATTTGGACCAATCAATGTATTGTCAATATCTAAGAAGAAGTATTGCCTAGTGATTGTAGATGATTTCTCTAAATTCTCATGGACATATTTTATTGGATCAAAGGATGAAGCAAGTGAAATCATTATAAATTATATCAGGCAAGTTAACAATCATCCTTACCTCAAAGTAAGAAGGATCAGGAGTGATAATGGAACTGAGTTCAAGAATTTTTCAATGAGGTTGTTATGTGAAGAAAATGGAATCATGCATGATTTCTCAACTCCAAAGACACCACAACAAAATGGAGTGGTTGAGAGAAAGAACATGTCATTGATTAAAGCTGTGATGTCTCAATCTCGGGGTTAGGAAATGAGGACCCACACAACATTAAACTAATAATAAATAAGCATGAACCCCGATTAACTACTAACATGATCTAACAGGATAAAGTTTGAGAAAAGATTACAACTACTAACCATATTATATAAATTACAACCCAAAATAATACCAAATTTACATAATCGATTCCAACTTGGAACCGACAGATAACCCATTGTATTCTTACAAACTTTCCGACTAAGTGCTTGCTCACACATAACATGTACTACCTGCTCTGGCATCTGGAAGCCTACGACACGGTAGGGGCCACCACGTACGTGAAGGGTTTTTAGTACATAAACACAACGAAAACATACATTTAAATTTTAAAAAAAACCGAAACCCTCCGCAGGATCCATGCGAAAAATAATATTTAATTTGTAGTTCAGTATGTTTACCTTAAGAAGCTTTACGTTAATGGAAAGATGGAGGTTTTTAATAACGATCGAAGAACGATGAACGGAGATCCCTAGCAGCTGCTCCTCAATTGTGAAGCACTCCACCGGTATCCACCAAGGGATCAAAATAATGGAGGGAGGAAGAGGTTGAGAGAATTAGTTGCCTCCCTCTCTTTTCTACTTTAGAATTAGGGTATTTATTTTGGTTGAGGCAAATAGGGTTTATAATAGTATATTTATAGGCAAAATTTTCAGCTGAAAATTTTCCCATAAAATATTATTATTATTAACCCTTTAATTGATTATTCTTATTAACCAATTAACTAATAATTAATACACCTTTTAATCATTAATCCCTTTTCTAAACACTTTAGAAAAATAATTCTCTCAATTGATTTAATTTCCAAAATTAAATTCTTAATTAATAATATTAAAAACTTTTCTTAATTAATTCTATAATTAATTAAATCTCATTTAATCAATTATTAAATTTGCTAATTAATTATTTATTTCACAAATAAATAATTACCAGCCATTATTAATTAATTCCTCCACAATTAAATCATTCTCTTTTATGGTGTGACCCTGTAGGTTCAATATTAAGTCGGTAGTAGAAATAAATAATAATAAAACTATTTTATCATTATTTATATAAATTCTCTAATTTATTAAATATGATTAATTAATAAATTAATCATGTTTATAATAACATCGTGAGGGATACTCCTTAGCATATCGCGACTATCCGGATAATACGAATTCACTGCTTAGAATACCAAGAACCTATTCAGTGAATAGTTACCGTACAATTAATTCCTTCTACCCTGCAATGTCATGATTAAATACAAGGCATGGAACTCGTGTCAAGCCTATCTTATTTAATCACATGCTTTCCCATTCACTATGCTTAGTTCTAATTAATGTGAATTAGAAACTCCTTTCTAATTTCATTCACTCTGGCCAGAGATTCCTGAACTAGCATAAGTGGATCATCATTGAACATTCTCTTCCTTTCACTGGAAGGGGTAGATCCTTTATTGATCATACACTATCTTCGTGTACAAATTCCTACACCCAGTAGAGCCCTTATTATTTCCCTGGAGACTAAGAACTAAACCAAAGTATAGTTCAGTGTACACAAGATGACTATGATGACCTCAAGTCTAAGGATACTTGTACAACTATCACTATGTGAACATCTACTGACACGTCAGTGAACTCCATCAGTTGTTCATCTGTGTGAGTCATGTTCAGTGAACTTATTCTATAATAAGCACCTACATACTAGCTATAGTGTCACCACACAAATGTCTATGAGAACAGACATCCTTCATAATGAAGCAAGCATAGTATGTACTGATCTTTGTGGATTACTAATTACCAGTTAGTAATCCTACGACCAGGAAATATTTAAGTTCAGAGTTATCATCTTTTTAGGTCTCATTATTATGATCTCATCATAATCCATAAAAACTTTTACTCTAAACTATGGTATATCTTATTTAAACACTTAAATAGATAAAGCCCGCAATAAAACCAAAACAAGTCTTTTATTAATATCAATGAAATCAAAACAGATTACATAAAAGTTATTCCTAAATCATCATACATGATTGGACTTAGGACACATCTCTTTCAATCTCCCACTTGTACTAAAGCCAATCACTCTGGTATCTAATACCCATCTTGTCTTTATGATGATCAAAGTGACTTTGAGAAAGTGGCTTTGTTAAAGGGTCTGCTATATTGTTATGTGTGTCAACTCTCTTGATGTTGACTTCTCCTCTTTCAACAATCTCCCTAATCAGATGAAAGTGTCGCAAAACATTTCTTAGAAGTAAGTCATCCACATACAATACAAGAAATGTTACCGCGCTCCCACTAACCTTCTTGTAGACACATGGTTCATCTATGTTTTTGATAAAACCAAAATCTTTGATTGTCTCATCAAAACGGATGTTCCATCTATGAGAAGTTTGCTTTAAACCATATATAGTTCGTAGCATCTTACACACTAGGCGTTCATTTCCTTTGGAAAGAAAACCCTCTGGCCGTGTCATATACACTTCCTCTTCAAGTTTCCCATTGAGGAAGGGCATTTTCACGTCCATTTTCCAGATCTCATAGTCGTAGTAAGCAGCAATCGCAAGCAAAATCCGAATTGATTTTAACAGGGCTACAGGCGAGAAAGTTTCATCAAAGTCAATCCCTTGCCTTTGTCTGAATCCTTTTGCCACGAACCTGGCCTTATAGGTCTCCACCTGGCCATCTGCTCCAATCTTTCTTTTGTATACCCATTTGCACTCATTAGGCTTCACACCCTCAGGTGCTTCAACCAAAGTCCATACTTGGTTGGTATACATAGATTCCATTTCAGATTTCATGGCACTTTTCCATTTCTCTGAGTAAACACTACTCATAGCCTCATTATAGGTCATAGGGTCGTCATTATCAATGATTGACAACTCATTGTCATTCTCAATGACAAGGCCATAATACCTCTCAGGTTGGCGAGACATTCTCCCTGTCCTACGAATGGGCTGTTCCACAGAAGGTTGTTCAGTTTGAATAGGTATTTCCACTTGAACCGTAGTAGTCTATGCTTCTTCAACTTCATCAAGTTCAATCTTGCTCCCACTGTTTCCTTCAAGGATAAACTGATTTTCCAAGAAGGTAGCATGTCTGGAGGCAAAGACCCTATGACGGTGTAAAAGTAATACCCTAAAGTCTCTTTAGGATATCCCACAAAATTACATTTTACGGATCGAGATTCCAGCTTATCTGGGTCAACTTTCTTGACATAAGCTGTTAATCCCCAAATCTTAACATGTTTAAGACTTGGTTTCCTTTCTTTCCATATCTCATATGGAGTTTGAGGAACAGATTTGGAAGGCACCTTATTCAGTAAATATGCTGAGGTTTCCAATGCATAACCCCACAGGAATACTGGAAGATTCGCATAGCTCATCATGGACCGAACCATGTCTAACAAAGTTTAATTTCTCCTTTCAGATACCCCATTCAACTGTGGAGTATATAGAGGAGTCCACTGGGAGATTATACTATTTTTTTGAGATAAGCTAGAAACTCTCCATTCATGTATTCACCACCTCGATCTGATCGAAGAGTTATAATACTATGTTTGGTTTGTTTCTCCACTTTATACTTATATTCTTTGAACTTTTCAAAGGCTTAAGACTTGTGTTTCATCAAATACACATATCTGAATCTAGATCGATCATCTATGAAAGCAATGAAGTATGAAAATCCACCCATGGCTTGCGTAGACATTGGTCCACATACATCTGTGTGTACCAATCCTAGCATATCTGTAGCCCTCTCTCCATGTCCACTAAATGGAGATTTGGTCATTTTACCCAATAGACAAGACTCGCATGTAGGATATGATTCAAAATCAAAGGGGTCAAGTAACCCTTCCTTATGCAATGTCCGCAGTCTATTTTCACTAATATGACCAAGTCCGCAGTGCCACAAGAAAGTGAGATTTTCATTATCCCTTTTTCTTTTATTATTATGTTCAATTTGTAGTAAATTATGCTCTACGTCACATACATACAGACCATTGTTTAAAATACCACTTCCATAAAGAACATTATCTCTAAGAATTGGACATTTATTATTCTGAATAACAAACGAAAATCCAGCCAAGTCTAACATGGAATAGAAATAATATTCCTCACAATCGAGGGAATAAAATAACAATTATTTAGAACAATAGTCTTGCCCGTAGGCATATGTAAATGAAATGATCCTACAGCTTCAGCAGCAACTCTTGCTCCATTTCCCATCCGTAGAATCACCTCCTCTTCTTCAAGAGTCCTACTTCTCCTTAGTCCCTGCAACGAATTGCAAATATGAGAACCACAGGCGGTATCTAATACCCAGGTAGAAATTTGACTTAGTGACATATTAACTTCGATCATGAACATACCTGAATCAGAAGCGGTAGTCTCACTACCCTTCTTCTTCTTCAATTCTGCAAGGTAAACCATGCAGTTCCTCTTCCAGTGCCCCACCTTGTTACAGTGAAAGGAAACAGCTTTGCTCTTGGGGTCTTCAGCTTTTGGTGGAACCGACTTTTTCTCACCTACTTTCTTCTTCTTGGAAGGGTTCTTCTTCCTTTTCTTAGGATTGGAACCTTCACCAATTAGAAGAACAGAACTCTTCTTAGGGGGAAAATTCGATTCCGCAGTCTTCAACATGTTGTGGAGTTCAGGCAGGCTGACATCCAGCTTATTCATGTGAAAGTTCACAACAAACTGCGAGAACGAACTCGGAAGTGATTGCAAGACCAAGTCTTGGCTCAGCTCCCCATCCATGGCAAAACCAAATTGTCCAAGACGTTCAATCAAATTGATCATCTTAAGTACATGGTCATTCACAGATGATCCCTCAGACATCCTACAAATGAACAGCTCCTTCAATATCTCATATCGAGCTGTCCTCCCTTCCACATCATACAACTCTTGTAGATGCATAAGGATAGTGTGAGCATCCATATGCTCATGTTGCTTCTGTAGCTCAATGTTCATGCAAGCTAGCATGATGCATTGAGCAACATTTGCATCATTTATCCACTTATGATACACAACATGTTCATCATTATGTGCATCGCTAGTAGGTTCAGTAGGCTTAGGTGAGTCAAGCACATATTCCAGCTTCTCAACCCTGAGACCAATTCTCAAGTTTCGAAGCCAGTCAGCAAAATTAGGACCAGTCAACTTGTGAGCATCTAGTATACTCTGGAGTGATAGTGCAGAAGACATAACGAATATAGTAAATCTGTAAATGATGAACACATAACAATACTTAGCAAATATTCAATTTCATTTCAAAACACTATATGAATCGGGTCTTTATTCATAAGTGGCTCCCACTAGTTTATCTAATTTACACAACCCCTAAGTGAAAATTAAGCATTCATAATGCTAGTGGGAATAGGGATCCTACATTCCATCACACAACCTCGGCTGTAGCACAAAACGTCATGTGATGTTCAATAGGCAGACAACTCTTTTCAATTACATCTTATGTTATTCCCTAATAAAACTTTAGCCTCTCGAATAATTGAGTCACGGCTGTAGCACGACAAACTCAATATTCTAAGTCAAGTCTAACCCAACATTTCGTACAATTGAATCAGTCTCCAACGACCCACGACTGTAGCACGTAACGACCTTTAAATTCTAATTCAATGTACACATCTTTATGTAATAGACAAGTATTTCTTATTTCGAAATCAAAGCCCTCGGCTGTAGCACGAAACGACAATGATTTAAAAATAAGAACTACTTTCTACCATGTTGGAAGGCTTTGACCGACACAAGCCCGTTGTGTCATTGGCCAATTACTACTTGATATTATTTAATTTTAGAGAGATTATATTATGTTATAATTATAATCATATTATAAAGAGATTATTCCTTTTAAATTAAATATTTCAAATCAATGATCGATAATCTGATGATTCCCAGATCGGGGGGAGCATTGTCAAGAGGCGTCACTTAATACCCCTTTCTTACAGATAGAAATCTGCTTTTGACAGAATCATCCTTTCTCTCAATATTGAAAATTCATATTAATTTACGTGTTTCATAAATACAAGAATCTCATGATTATATTCATAATATTATTGTTAAGGAAAGAAACGATTCCTATTCTAGATTTTCTAGAGCACGCCTTATATTGATTTAACTTCACCTAAATCTATCATCGCATGGTAAACATATGTATATATCTCATATATAAAATTAAATAAACAAGTAAATGTAAAGTGCAATGAAGTAAATGTGTTTGGTTATGGCCCCATCTTTATCAAGCTCGTGATAAAGATCAAGGTCAATCTATTATGGTGATGGAAATAAATACAACTACTTATTACATAAGTCTTCTTCTTTGTTTAGAGTTCTTGTAAGCCTCGTCTTCTTCTTTGTATCACCTCCATTGGATTGCCTTCTTGAGTCTTCAATTACATTACATGATTGAAAGTAAAACTAATCTAATGAACTTACAAGAATAACTCGAGTTACATTCGAGATTTATGATTACAAAGATTGACGACATGCAAGTCGTATTTAAAACCAAAACCAAAACCATTACACTAAGGTCGAAAGGCCATAACCGTCCACCATGTTCATACAACACATAAAAGCATGTTAAAACACATAATCTGATCTTAACATATCATATTATCCATGATCTAATCATAAAAAAATATGACAAAAATCAGAAAAATCAGAATCAAATCAGAAAAACAAGAATCACTGTTTACGGGCAGTAAACGACGTCAAACGCCTTACAGACGAGTCGTTGATAGCTAATCTATCAGTTTTGTTCAGACGCTCTTTTACCTATGAAATAGGGTATTCGTTTGCATAAATCGGACACCAGACCCAGATTTCAGCAAATCTGCAGTAGCCAATTCAGAATCCGTATCTAATATGATTCTCATAATTAGAACAAACATAAATCATGTATATATCAGTATATATACAGATTACATAATCATCTTATAATTATACAACTCACATGAATATCATGTATTCAAAACCATACATATATAAGCATATTATATCAACATCAAATCATGGTGAATCACGTACATGCTCATATATCGAAAACAGTTAAACACATAAACGAATTAAAAACTTTTCGCAAGTAGCTCTGACGTCATTGAAGGGTTTTTAGCACATAAACGCAACGAAAACGTAAATTTAAATCTTAAAAAAAACGAAACCCTCCGCAGGATCCATGCGAAAAATAATATTTAATTTGTAGTTCAGTATGTTTACCTTAAGAAGCTTTACGTTAATGGAAAGATGGAGGTTTTAAATAGCGAACCAAGAACGATGAACGGAGATCCCTAGCAGCTGCTCCTCAATTGTGAAGCACTCCACCAGTATCCACCAAGGGATCAAAATAATGGACGGAGGAAGAGGTTGAGAGAATTAGTTGCCTCCCTCTCTTTTCTACTTTAGAATTAGGGTTTTTATTTTGGTTGAGGCAAATAGGGTTTATAATAGTATATTTATAGGCAAAATTTTCAGCTGAAAATTTTCCCATAAAATATTATTATTATTAACCCTTTAATTGATTATTCTTATTAACCAATTAACTAATAATTAAAACACTTTTTAATCATTAATCCCTTTTCTAAACACTTTAGAAAAATAATTCTCTCACTTGATTTAATTTCCAAAATTAAATTCTTAATTAATAATATTAAGAACTTTTCTTAATTAATTTTGTAATTAATTAAATCTCATTTAATCAATTATTAAATTTGCTAATTAATTATTTATTTCACAAATAAATAATTACGAGCCATTACTAATTAATTCATCCACCATTAAATCATTCTCTTTTATGGTGTGACCCTGTAGGTTCAATATTAAGCCGGTAGTAGTAATAAATAATAATAAAACTATTTTATCATTATTTATATAAATTCTCTAATTTATTAAATATAATTAATTAATAAATTAAGCATGTTTATTTCAACATCGTGATGGATACTTCTCAGCATATCGCGAATATCCGAATAATACGAATTCACTGCTTAGAATACCAATAACCTATTCAGTGAATAGTTATCGTATAATTAATTCCTTCTACCCTGCAATGTCATGATTAAATACAAGGCATGAAACTCGTGTCAAGCCTATCTTATTTAATCACATGCTTTCCCATTCACTATGCTTAGTTGTAATTAATGTGAATTAGAAAATCCTTTCTAATTTCATTCACTCTGGCCAGAGATTCCTGAACTAGCATAAGTGGATCATCATTGAACATTCTCTTCCTTTCACTGGAAGGGGTAGATCCTTTATTGATCATACACTATCTTCGTGTACAAATTCCTACACCTAGTAGAGCCCTTATTATTGTCCCTGGAGACTAAGAACTAAACCAAAGTATAGTTCAGTGTATACAAGATGACTATGATGACCTCAAGTCTAAGGATACTTGTACAACTATCACTATGTGAACATCTGCTGACACGTGACTGAACTCCATCAGTTGTTCATCTGTGTGAGTCATGTTCAGTGAACTTATTCTATAATAAGCACCTACATACTAGCTATAGTGTCACTAGACAAATGTCTATGAGAATAGACATCCTTCATAATAAAGCAAGCATAGTATGTACCGATCTTTGCGGATTACTAATTACCAGTTAGTAATCCTACGACCAGGAAATATTTAAGTTCAGAGTTATCATCTTTTTAGGTCTCATTATTATGATCTCATCATAATCCATAAAAAGCTTTACTCTAAACTATAGTATATCTTATTTAAACACTTAAATAGATAAAGCCCGCAATAAAACCAAAATAAGTCTTTTATTAATATTAATGAAATCAAAACAGATTACATAAAAGTTATTCCTAAATCATCATACATGATTGGACTTAGGACACATCTCTTTCAGTACGCTCTTACGAGCAGTGCGCCTAAGTCTGACCATCCTCTTACTTAACTGCCATGGTTAGGACAAAGCATAATAAATGAGTATAAAACTCAGCAAGTAACTAAATGACAGTTCTATGATACAATAATCAAAATCTGTTCACAATACTTTTAAGACATTCTCTTTTAAAACTCTAGGTGGCAGATTTCTATCTTTGGGCAAGGGAAGGTTTAAGAAGAATTAGTTGGGCTTTCAAGAATCAAGGTTCAAGATAAGGTGAAAGCCGACATTCATCCCGAATCATTAACAGGATCTCAAGGATCTTTCAAATGGAAAGAGAGAATCTTTTCAACTCTAGGAATCAATTATATGATTGATAACATTATCAGAATAAGAATCAGGGTTCTCAAACTGTATGCTAAACAATAACATAATCAACTCATTTTGAATAATTATAAACCATTTCATTTTCAAAGAATAAATGTGCTAAAGCAATGTATTCAATATCCTTTATAAAGTGATAGGGAACCCTTGATTGGACTACTTCAACTTTTAATTCATAATAATAATGCGGGTGATCATCCCGTACCGACCTCCATCTGGTCGTTAAGGTACCTATGGCATAATTGCAGCCTTAAATTGGACTAGCCCCGCTAGTCTCTTATATGACTTACGTCTTAATACAATACATCAGGAATTCATTTGGAAAAACTTGTACTGGAAAAGAAATGTTTTACTAAATTCATTTTATCATTACCAAGAATATGAAATCATTCAGACTCTTTCAAGTCGAAACTCATTCTTAAGTTCAATTTCAAGAATTTAAAGAAAGTGAATGAATCAAAGGTAAGCAAAGTTCAATGCTAAGGATCTTGATCAAATGATCGCAAGGTATACAAGTTAGGAAATCAAAACAGTTCCAAGGATCATCATGGAATAAGGTAAACAAAGGAATGAAGGATCATTACGCAAGGGGGTTCATAAAGGTTCTTATAGGGTTTACAAGAATTCAAGGTATCAACATGTGATCAGGATATGAATAAAAAGTTTACTATAAAGTTTTAAACAATAATCATGTCAAGTCATTACAAGAGCAATAACAGGGTTTCTCAAGAATCAATAACAGGTTCACAAGGAACAATAACAGGGTTTCTCAAGAATTAATAACAGGTTCACAAGGAACAATAACAGGGTTTCTCAAGAATCAATAACAGGTTCACAAGGAACAATAACAGGGTTTCTCAGAATCAATAATAGGTTCACAAGTGTTATAAAACATCAACACTCTATCATGGCATCAACAATATCCTTTCAATAAACAAATTATACAAGTAGGCAGAGTTACTTTCCTGAATTCGCTTTTCTGTTTCACAAGGGTCGAACTACTTCCACTTAGTACACCTTTCCCTTTCCTAGCCTGAATTCCCTCACGCTCCGAATCTACAATCCAAAAATCAAAACCCTAATAAGATTCCCATTCGATGTTCCCGCAACGCTTAACAATTTCCCTTTATCGCAACACCCTAAGAGTATATATACTCGATCATAAACACAAAGCACGTTTATACTATAAGCTCGTATACATTAACCAAATAGTCATCGAATCACATATTGCGAAGCTATTACAACACATAACATATAAACTTTATACACAAACTCTATACTTGAATTATATTAGCATTTGTACAATCAAACGACTCAATCCTCCCTTTTATTCCACTTAATTCGAACCAAAACCACCAAATAAACCATTTAATTCCAAGAAATCTTACATGCATTCAATCGGTGAAATCGTAGGATCAAATTAACTCCTTCTTTACCCTTAACTATTCGACCCTTACAACCAAACACAACCAAGTGCACTCAATTATAATCAAACATCATCAAACCCAATTAAACCTCATTTAATAACATGCAAGTACAAGAATCACTTACACAATCAAGTCTCATCCTTTCTAATCCAAAAGCCGAATCAAAATAACAATCAAAATCAAAAATCAAAACCCTCTTTTAATTATCAAAAATTCGAACCTAAAATCAGTACAAACACCATCCAAAATTGACATGCAACCAAGTAATCATTTCAATTATCACTAGTAGCACATAATCCCATAAAAATCAACTTAATCCTTTTTACAATCATAAGACCCATTCGGGTTTTTCAAAAAAAAATACACATGCATAAATAAATTTTGACATGAAAGGCTATAAATCACAATTTCAACTCACTTTGACCTTTAACCTAACCATTCAACTCATTTTCTTTACAAATCAAACTAAACTTATTTGATTATACTCAAACCTTACATGCATGCCATGAAACTTTCTTAGAAACAAAAATTTATATTCAATATCAAGTTTAACACTAAAACAAATTATCAACTCATCATTCAAAATCAAAAACCCCTTTTTAACATCAAAATTCAAACTATCATCAAATAAAACCAAAGAAAATACAACACAACATCCACTATACTTTTTTTATGATTATACACTAAGAAATTGAGATTTTCTTAGATAAAATCGAAAGAAGTTGATTTCGAAATTAACTTGAACACTTACATGCAAAAGATAAACGGATAGAGAATGAGAAATAAGGAAGATTGATGGTGAAAACTTTGATTTCCAACTAGATTTAGGCTTTGCATGTAAGAGAGAGAAAGAGGGAGTGTATGAGAGAGAGAGAGAGAGAGCCAAGAGGGGGAGAGTTCGGGAGTGAGAGAAGAAAGAAAAGAGAGAAAAAAGAGAAGTGGGGAGGAAGAGAAAGAAGTGGGGAGGGTGTGCTCTCTTTTATAGCCGCCAAGGAGGACAATTTGGTAATTTACAAAATAAACTTCTAATTTCCTTTTATACTTAAATCAAAAAGGAATTAGATTAAAAGATAATTTATTCTGAAAAGATGAAAATATCACGAATATCATTTTTAGAAAATAGATCTCGAAATTAGCTTTTCAGCCATTTTTTAAAAATAATTTTTGAGCGTACAGTTTATTTTCTATGAATTTTATAAGATTACGCTCAAAATAGAATTATAACTCGATAAAATCATTTTAAAACACCACGATCACCAAATAATTCCATCTATCATTTTTGTAAAGTCTCTAGAACTATTTTGAAGATATAAACAAATTTCACGCATTGAACATACTCGGATAATTTTATATAAACATTTAAAGGTTCAATAAACCTAATTTTAAATCAAATAAATTCCTTATAATCATTTAAAATCATCCAGATCACGTAATCATGCATACAGACAAGAAAATACATATATTCACACATCAAAACTCACACTTGATCACAAAATTTTCCTTTTTATCATTACTTCTCTTTTTCGCGTAACGGGTCGCGTCATGTCTGACGGCACGACGCTGAGCGTTTTCAGACACGCTTCACAATCATTCTCTTTATATCAACCGACACATCACTGGAATATAATACTCACTTAAGCATTCCTATTTCACACAATAGCACATAGTTCACATTTAAACACTTTAATGCCTTTTAAGACGGGTTTCGTTCTACCTAACGGTCTGACAACCCAGCTTATCCCCTAAGTTGACTCATCAAACTGGAACTGGTCATTTTACGTTCCCAGTTACTAATATACAATAAATACAATTAATCAACAAATCATTTAACCCTTTATTTAATCACATAATATATAATTACACCACATAATTATACTTCATTCACTTAATGATGTCGCGAAATTCCTAGTCGTCACATTTACCCCCTTAAAAGGATTTTGTCCCCAGAATCTAGTCTTAGAAAATAGATGGGGATACTTTTCTTGCATTTCACTTTCTAATTCCCAAGTTGACTCTTCTACTATAGGATTTTTTCACAATACTCTAACTAGAGGTACAACTTTATTTCTGAGCGTCTTCTCTTTTCAATCTAAGATTCAAATTGGTTGTTCCACATAAGAAAAATCTTGTTGTATTTCCACTAATTCCAATTTGATCACATGGCTTGCATCAGCATTATATTTCTTTAGAAGAGAAACGTGAAACATGTTATTAAGATATTGCATCTACGGAGGTAATGCTAACTCATAAGCCACTTTTCCAACTTGTTGTAATACTTCGAATGGTCCAATATACCTAGGACTCAACTTTCCTTTCTTTCCGAATCTGGATAAACCTTTCCACGGAGATATCTTTAACAATATTTTGTCTCCGGGCTCGAATTGCATATCCTTTTGATCTCGATCCGCATACTTCTTTTGTCGATCTTGAGCAGCAATTAACCTTTTACGAATTATTTTCACTTTCTCTTTCGTTTGTTGAACTAGTTCTGGCCCAATTAGTTTACGCTCACCAACCTCATCCCCAATATATAGGGGATCTTTATTTTCTTCCATACAATGCTTCATAAGGCGACATGCCAATACTCGCGTGATAACTGTTGTAGTAGGAAAACTCAATCATTGGTAGATGATCATCCCAGTTTCCTTTGAAATCTATTGCACAGGTTCGACACATATCCTCGATCGTTTGAATTATCCTTTCACTTTATCCTTCAGTTGGTGGATGATATGTCATACTCATTTTCAATTTAGTTCCCAAATGATCATGAAATTGTCGCCAAAATCTCGAGTTGAATCTCGGATCTCTATCAGACACGATATATACTGGAACTCCGTGACGCATCACAGTCTCGTCCAAATACAATTTGACCAACTTTTCCAATGAAAATATTTCGTTGATAGGCAAAAAATGCGCTGACTTCGTCAATCGATCAACTATTACCCAAATCGCATCATGATTAGACTTGGTCTTTGGCAAACCAACCACGGAATCCATCGCGATATGTTCCCATTTCCATTCAGGTATGTCCAGTGGTTAAAGTAATCCACTTGGTCATTGATGTTCCGCTTTTACTCTTTGGCACGTATAACATTTACCTATCTATTCCACAATTTCCTTTTTCATGTTTGGCCACCGATAGTTCTCTTTTAAGTCCTTGTACATTTTTGTACTTTCAGGGTGAATTGAAAATCCCGAGTTATGTGCTTCATGCAAAATCTCATGCTTTAGCTCCACAATGTTAGGTATCCAAATGTGCGAGTTAACGCGATATATTCCCTTTTCATCCTTTTTAGCTTTAACTTCCTCTCCTGTCAACTTATCTTTCTCGTGGTTCATTACTTGCTCTTGACCACATCGTATCTTTTCCAAAATTTCTGGTTGAAATGACATTGCACACATGGCTCCTCTTTCTAGCTCTGGAATCTGCACCTCTATTTCCAGTTTTTCAAAATCTTTGATCAATTCCTTTGATGAAGTTAGACGGCCCCCCATAATACGCTCACTTGGGGACCATATTCAATCTTTCTTTGCGGTTTAAAGCATCTGCTACCACATTCGCCTTTCCGGGGTGATAACATATCGTACAATCGTAATCTTTCATCAATTCCAACCACCTTCTCTGTTTCATATACAACTCCTTCTGCGTAAAAATATACTTTAAACTTTTATGATCCGTTTAGATCTCACACTTTTCTTTATATAAGTAATGCCTCTAAATTTTGAGAGCAAACACAATCACTGCCAATTCCAAATCATGCATGGGATATTTTTGTTCATGCGGCTTTAGTTGCCTTGATGCATATGCTATTAATTTCCCGTGTTGCATTAACACACATCCTAGCCCTTTATATGAAGCCTCTCTGAAGATCACAAACTCTCCTTTCTCATCTGGTAACACCAAGACTGGGGCGGTTACTAACCTCTTCTTCAACTCTTGAAAACTTTCTTCACATTTATCCATCAATACAAACTTCTCGTTCTTCTCCGTCAACTTAGTCAATGGAACAACAATCTTAGAGAAATCTTTCACAAACCTTCTATAATATCCTGCTAATCCAAGAAAACTTTTAACCTCCGTAGAGGTCTTGGGCCTTTCCCAATTCATTACAGCTTCTATCTTGGCTGGGTCTACTTTAATTCCTTCACTATTTACTACATGTCCAAGAAACTGTACTTCCCTCAGCCAAAACTCACACTTTGAAAACTTGGCATATAACTTTTCTTTCTCAACATTTCTAAAGAAATCCTCAAATGATCCATATGGTCTTCCTCCGTCTTGGAGTATATCAAAATATCATCGATAAACACTATAACGAACTTATCCAAATACTGCTTGAACACTCTGTTCATAAGATCCATAAATACGGATTGCGCGTTCGTCAAACCAAATGCCATAACCAAAAACTCATAATGTCCATATCTCGTTCGATATGCTGTCTTGGGTATATCTTCCCATTTAATCTTTAGCTGATGATACCCATATCTCAAATCAATCTTGGAAAAACAAGTAGCTCCCTTTAACTGATCTAATGTAATAACCCCAATTTTTGGGAAATTTTGAAACCCTTATGAATAGTGTTTTTGCTGAATGAGAAAACTTTTCATGCCACACTATATAGGGGTTCTGATATGGATATTCTGAGATTTTTTTAGTACTTTATATGGGATATAAGTGTATGTAAAGATCGTCAGAATCCAAATCCGAACACTTTGATTTTTCCCGAAAATCCAATAGATACGGAAAGAATTGAGTATAAGGTAACAGGATAAAAGGATTTAAATTAAAGGATTATAATAGAGGATCATAAAAAGGAATATAATGTATTGAGAAAGGTTAAGGGAACCTAAGTAATAAGATCCCGGGTATGATCCCTCAAACGATAAACGAAAACGAAAGTTAAGCGAACAGTATAACAGATCAGCGGTCATTAGGCAAACAATTAAGAAGTTAATCAAAGGGATTAGAGAGGATGATGTCACCCAACCAATGAGAAGAGGACAAGGAGGGGAGGATGATATCATGAGGATGACACAGGCATGATATGGGAAGGAAGGAGGTGTGGTTGAATGAGAACCACACAAAGTCCAAGGTTAATTAGGTAATTGACCTAAAACAAAACAAAACAAAATCAACCAACCAAAAATCAAGTCAAAGCAAAAAACACAAAAATCTCTCTTTCTTCCCAAGCTAGCTCTCGACCTCTTTTCTTAAAAAATGAAAGTCCAAGCTCCTACACTTACTATTTAGCAAGGTAATTATCTAAGCTTCCCCATGGATAGTTACATACTTCCTATAAGTTTAAGCTTCTAATTCCAAGCCAATCTTTTTCTATAAATCATGAAAGAAGATGGTGAATAGTGTTTTTCAAGAACTAAAATTTGTGTTCTTGAAGTTTTGTTTAGATTAAGCTTGGATAAGGACTTTAAGGGTGATTCCAAGCCATTCTCTTGATTCTCCACTCTCCAAGGAAGGTATAAACTACAAACCCTAGCTTTAGTTTTGAGTAATTAGGATTGAATATGATTGATATAGTATATGTGAAGCATGATGCTTGATTGTTTGAAGTTTGGTTGAGTTGTAGAGATTAGTTGGTTTTGTGGTATTGTTGGAATTGTAAATCTTGATAATTAGTTAAAGAACCTAAGTAAAGCTTTTAGTTCATGTGGGGAATAAGTATAAATGGTTAATGTGGATTTTTTTGGGGCTGTTATGATGTGGTTTGGAGGGATGTTGGTTGTATGATTGATTTGGGGTTGAATTGTGGTTGGTTTTGAATGGTTTAAATTTGGGAAATCACGTAAACATAGTCGTCGTAACGTCCGGTTTTCTTTAGACTGTTTTTGTGCATAACATTAGGACCCTAGAACCCCCTGCTAGATTATGACCATTGCCATGTCTAGATAGCTCGTGTTACGAGCTTCGTTTTGATATGTAGTTCGTTCGATTCCGATGCACGGTTTAGGAGAAACGACCGTTTCAAGTAACGGTGTTTCGCGAACGAAACATTTCCCCTCGCCTTACTTTGAAACATAGGTTAAATACCAAAAAGGGTTAATTAATGTATGAAACAATTATGGTAAGAGTGTTAGGCAGTTGGTAAGACACTCGCGAAGGAATCGCCTTAAAACTCGTAATGGTTAATTTATTAAATATGGTGGAGCCGAGGGTACCCGAGTGACTTAAGCGAATCAGTGAGCGCAAAACAAGCGTTAGAGTCTAAGTTAGTTAAAGTATAGATTTACAAGTGATTTTGGTTTAATTCCAACTTACTTGTTGTTTATAGGTTACCAAACTCGTCCCGAGCCTTTTATCACCCCAAGTCGCTCAGGCAAGTTTTCTACCCGTTATACTGTTGTTGTGATGAATATATGTATATGCATTATCTTGCGATAGATGCATGTTGGTTAATTAGCAAATGTTGCGATATATTGAAGCATGCTGATATGGTATATATATGCATGCCTGTTTCGTATTTTTGATTTATATATCTGTTGGTTCAAATGCTTATTCGTTGTATAATACCTATGCTAGAGATAAGCGGTATTTGCGTATACCCTTAGTATAGGGACCCAAAGGTGGAAATATTTTCTAAAACCGGGAGTCGAGGATCCCGAGTAGATTTTGTATATATGGATATATATATATACTTATATATATATATATATGGTCATAGTTTTCAAAACTATTAATCGAATAAGGTTTATTCGATTACTTTAACTTTATTTTATTATTGAATATTATTTCGAATATTATTCGAAGGCGTATGACTCCTTTATATTAAATGAATATTATTTTGAATATTCATTCGAGGACTTATGACTCCTTTTATTTATTTATCTGAATATTATTTGAATATTCATTCGAGGGCTTATGACTCTTTTATATTATTTATTGAATATTATTTGAATATTCATTCGAGGGCTTATGACTCAGTTTATATTATTTAATGAATATTATTTGAATATTCATTTGAGGATCTATGACTCCGATTATTTGCTGAGGTATATTCTTTATGTTATTAAAGAATAAGGTGTCAATAATCAAACTTATTTTCGATTATTCAAATAAAGATAGTACTTTCACATAAGTATATCTTTGGTTATTTAATACTCGTTTCAAGTATAAGTTTTAATACTTCTACTTCAATTATTTTTATAAAGATTATTCTTTATGGGAATATTATTTAATTAATAATATTCAGTCATTTTCTAAATATTCTGGGGACTGATTTACTTCATTAAATCAGCTTTACTCCAAACACTCTATAAAGTGTTTTCGAGTCTTCAAAATGATTTTTAAAAGTTAGAGCGGATCCCAAAACTCATTTTTATATTTAAGATCTTCCTTTTTAAGGGGATTTAAATACTCGCTTAAAACCTGAGGGATCCGGCTCTGTGGTGTATTTTATATTCGCAACAAGGTTGCAGTTTTGGTAAATGAATTGATTACTTACCCAACGTTCGGGAAGTAAGTCCATCTATTGAGTCGGCATAAGCAACATGGGCTCAGTGGGCGTCCATGATAGTGTAAGTGGCTCAGTGGGAGTCCATCAAATGCATAAGTGGCTGAGTGGCAGTCCAGCATAAGGTCCTATTACGACCAGGGTGATGACCAGTGGGGAATTCGTCCATCTACTAGTAGAAAAGGTTACTTATGGGTATCTTTGCCTGATCAGCAAGATATCTGGTTTATGCCAAAATTCTTTTCCTTTCCAAATTTATTGGATATTGCAACTCTGTTCATACTTTACATGACAGAGGTTTTCAGGAAATTGTATAAAGAAGATGTATATGTGGATATATATATATATATCAGAACTTAATGAAGTATATCATGACTTCATTTCCTTTAATAATATTTCAAAGATTTAATCTATTCAAATCTTATTTTGTAGTCTCATCTATGTGATGAACTGTTGAAAACTCTTTATACTTTGAACAGTGGTAGTTCAAGTAGCTTTTTAAATGATATAAGTATAGTGAAGTATTTGGTAACTTCATCCCTTGTTTTTACTTATATCTAGTAAGTAATTATCTTACGCATGATAAAAGATTCTAGTAAGTAGCCATTTAGATACTTATATTATTGTTATCACTATATATTATCTTGCGAGCTGTAAGGCTCACTCTTGCTTTATTTCTTCATCACACAACAACAGTTAGGAAAGATGGCCAGACTCCAGCAGACCCAGCGCAAGCGTGTGGGAAGCGTCCCGCGTCTTCCCGATGATGTTGTAGCTGCTATAGCTGCAAAGGTAGATCTATTTGTAGATCAGACCATCTACTTTTGAGAATTAATTATGTATAATTATAACTTGTGGCAGATAATGGCAATTAACTGTAAATTTATCAAGTAATGATTTTGGGTTGTAATAACTTTTAAATTGTGGATTCAAAGACTTGTACTTATTTCAATTTCATCTCTGAGACTATAACGGGTTGTGGTGTGTGTGTTAGTGTGGGGTCACAGCATAAGGTTATTTATTATTAATTAAGTGAAGTGATATTGTGGAAAGAAAGACCGTGACGACCCGGATCCCCGACCCCGGATCTGGGGGTGTTACAGAAGTGGTATCAGAGCTAAGCGTTATAAACCTCAGAGATGATGGGACGTTAAGATAATAAGTTAACTAAGATAATAAGAACTCTTGCCAAGTTCATAGTCGGGCTACCTAACGTAGCACTGACAGTTAAAACCCTTATGGGAACCCTTATAAATATCGTGATAGGAGCGTAGTTCGTTATCGTATATGGTAGCGGGACTCCGAACCCTGAGGTTGAGGAGCAACATCGCGATGATATTTTATTACTAATTGGAGATCGGATTGTGGATCCGATAGAGTGTCCTAATGCAGGACCGGATGATGTTGATATTGAGGATTTAGCGGTTGAGGATGTTGTCCTAGAAGGGATAGTTGTTGAGGAGGATCCCATGGAGGATCCTGGCAGGATTGGATAAAGGACCACTGATGAATTGATGACCATGATTTGGTCGACTACCAGAGGTAGGATTGGCCGGTCACTACCGGAGGTTCGTTCAAGTTTGTAAAGATAGTAACCCCTTTAACGCGGCTTACTCGTAAGACTGAGAAGTTCGAATGGACAGAGAAATACGAGAACTGCTTTCAAGAACTGAAGCAGAGGTTGGTGATGGGCCCTATGCTGGCATTGCCGGATGGAAAAAGGAGATTTTGTGAAGTGTAGTGACGCTTCGCACAAGGGCTTAGGGTGCGTGCTTATGCAGCACGGTAAGGTAATCGCGTACATGTCAAGACAATTAAGGTAATATGAAATTCGATATCCCCGCCCATGAGCTTAGGCTCGTGGCAATAGTTTTACCCTAAAGATTGGAGGCACTACTTGTATGGAGAAAAGTGCGAGAATTACCTAAGCCATAAGTGCTCTAGTACATTTTCACGTAGAAAGAGCTCAACATATGCCAGAGGAGGCGGTTAGAGCTAATCAAGAATAATGATTGGGAGATTCTTTATCATTCGGGGAAAGCCAATGTGGTGGCTGATGCCCTTAGTAAAAAGGAGAGACTCAAGATGATAATGTCTTTGGGAGAGTTTATAAGAGATTTTGGAAATAGTAGTGAAGGTAACCGGAGCCGGTACCGAAAAGCTGTTTGAGATTGCAATACAGACCGAATTTTTGGAAAAGAACATATTGTGCCAGAAAAGTGATGAATGAAGGCTGAGAGTCAATGACTGGAGAAGAGATCCACACCGAGAAAGATGATAAGGGGATAGTGAGGTGTTCCTACAGAAATTGGGTTCCAAAAGTTCAAGAGCTTAAGGATGAGAACTTAGATGAGAGCCATAGTTTGAGGATAAGATTTAGGGCAAACCCTGAATGTGATAGTCAGGGAGGTTGCCATCAAGAAAGAAAGAACCCATAACATAATAGAGTGGAAAACAAGGTTTTTAATGTATAAGATAACCCCGATTATGGGAGAAGGTTGAAACATTTTATACTAAGGAAACAGAAAGTCGAGTAAGGAAAGGAGACCCGAGATGGTACTGCTATACGACAATTTATGGACCAGTCTAGACAGAACTTAGACTATTATCTCCAACCACCACCCTGAGGAAACAATGCGGTGAGAAATTCTTTCTAGACCTTTAAGTCGCTAAGCTCTCAGAGTTCCAAGGAACAAGCTGACCCAGTCCAAGCAAGAGCCTGGCTAAAGGAAATACAGGAATCATTTGAGATTCTAAATGATTGACGAATCACGAAAGACTATTTTTGTCACTTACCCTCCTAAGAGAGAGGCCACGCGCTGGTGAAAGGCCAAGGAAGGCACGGAGCAAGAGATTATAATAAACTGATTTAAGTTCATACAATTATTTTCGGGAAAGTACTTCCCAAGGTTATGGAGGTAGTGTAAAAGCTTTGGAGCTAGAACAAAAGCGGATGAGTATGATGAATTATGAATCTAAGTTGTAAAAGTTATCAAGATTCGTTCTGAGGACACGAATCCAGAATGATGGGATATTTGAAATCAATGCTTATGTTGTGTTGGTTCATGAAATAATGATAAGAGAAAGGAAAATAAAAAGAAACTGAAGTGGAAAGGAATATAAAGGCAATAGAGTTTGAGGAATGATAAGGAAGTTGGGTATGAGGAAACCCTAAAGACTCGTAGCAATAGAAATAGAAAAGTATATAATCGTCAGGATGAGGGTGATTCACCATGAGTTAAATTGATGGTTGAAGGCATAAGAGATACATATATTTTATCCCCTGTGAGTTGGGAGGATTCGAGGAAACCTTGAGATAGTTCGAAGGATAAATAATGAGACGCGGATAGACTAAGGAGACAAGGAAGTAAAAAATTAGGAAAATCGGATGAAGGAAGTGACCTTCAAGAATGTAAAGTGTAAGACCGGTGGCATGATACCCAGAAAGGGAGACGCCAGGTATGAAAGATATCCCAACATTGAGGTGACTGTTGAGATAAACAACAAAAGTAAATAAGGAATTATTAAGAAGAAGTTCACGTTGAACACGACCAATATCTTCCAGAACATCCTTGTTATCATTACCAAATTAGGCAAGACAAGCGGATAACCGTTGTTATCTTTTGGAGGCCATATGGATTGACCTCAAGTTGAATAAGGATGCTATTATGAAGTTAGGTATAGACTATCGAGGTGGGAATGATGAATATGATAATCTATCAAGGATATATGACTTGATTTATTCGTGGAAGGATGCAGGTACCTTTTTAAGGTGGAATTAAGGATAGAACATTGGTAACTTAAAATTAATCCTAGGGGACTGCATAAAGGTTGGCATGTCACCCTTAATAGGGACAGTATGAGTTTTGACAGTATGATTGGGAAAGGGTTAAGGTAACAACAACCTTTAAGAATCAGTGGAGAAATTTTGCAGAAGTATATAGACAATGGTTCTACTATTAGTAAATGGTATTGTGATATGCCCTGTATCTAGGGAATACAGGAGGAACGATTGAAGAATAACCTTAGAGGTTTTACAAGGAGAAAGGAAATATTCGAAATTCTCAAGAATAAAATTGTTGATAAAGGAAATATGACATAATTATAATGATGCCAAGTGGGGCACGTGTTAAACCACGAGAAAGTATGGATCGAACCAGTAAAGGTCGAAATTGTTCAGGGCAAGTAGGACCTAAGATAAAAGATGTTCTAAGTATGATTGAGAGTCAGTCGTGACAGTGATTAACCTCTAAAGATTGAGGCAATAACTTATGGAAAAATGGTGATAATTTTTTTTTTTTTTTTACTAATCAGATTTTAAGGAAAACATCTTCACATAAGCTGTGATTGAAATGAGGTAGAAAATTTAGTTGAAGGTGGTTAAAATGACATTGACTGTAAGGAAATTTTACTATCAGGAAAGGCTAAAGAGGTGGCCGACACTTTAAAGGTAAGAGGATAATTATAAGCGCTTGTGCCAAAAGAATACAGTGATGATGGTTAAAGCTGTGAAGGTTGTATTATGGTTTGGAAGATTGACATTCCTTCTGATGACTGTGCAATACCCAACCGTAATAGTAGTTGGTAAAGGTTTAATTCGTGTAATCGCCATGAGCGGGGTATCTATCTTAGAAGGTCCTATCTTGAGATAAGCCAGGACCATGTTTCAAAAAGGACTAGACGAACCTTTGAGTTAAGTCTTCTATTTAAGGCATATGATTAAGAATGGTATTAACCTGCTATCGTTGCTTTGATTGAAACTTTTCTGCAATTTTATCTACTTCATGTCATGAAAGTACGTCAGAGTTTGGAGTGTTCTTCATGAATTGTGATTTGTGGTTATGTTAACTCCTTAGGAGAATTAGATACGAGATGTATGGACTCCGTATGGTTAGCTATTAAGACTTCATGGAAAATGAATGACTACAGTAGGTCAGTGGTGGACCATAGTAAGGCAGCAATGATTCTGCGAGTAATGAGCTGATTACAACCGTGAGAGTTGTATTGGAATGGGTGTTGAGATTGAGTACCACTAATCGGGTCGTGGTAGTGTATAAGTTATCATTGATAGACTAATTAAGTAGAGTATCTACCTATTGAATATTATTCTTTCTTATCAATAGAGAGTCGTATTATTATACGAGGAAGGTTGCGGTGCAAGCATAGAATTCTAGTAATGATGATGTATAGAATGAGATCCCAGATTCGATTTTCGATGTCGAGGGAGTTTCAAAGGTGATTGTGTATAAGCTCGAGGAAGAGCATGGGTCCATAGAATGATGGACGGAATAGCAAAAATATTTAGGCATGTGAAATAGGATGCTATAATACTTGATGTTGATATAAATACATATATTTTTTGTTCTCCTATGACAAACCTCTATAGTTCAGAGGTAGATTCCAAGCCAGATATTTTATGGCAATATTTTTTTTCATATATATACAATTCTCTTCAGTTCGCTCTTTTCTCTTCTTTTCATTTCATGTAAGCTGAGAAGAACAACCCTTCCAGAAGGGGAGGTATTGCAGAATGACTATCTATCTGTGTGATAGAAGCCTAGTAGGATACCATCTATTGTTTAATTGCTTGTCAAGTACTAAAGGCTGGCCACCTTCTGTACTAACTATGCGATATAACAAGTGTTCATGATCATAGTGATCTCTCAACAAATTCCTTTACTTCTATTTGATTGATCAAACTTTGGGAAATAGAAACAGCTGAAAAAGGAGTAATAAAGTTGTGGTAGTATTCGGAATGGAAACACATTCGTGATACTAAGGTTGACGTGGTTATTAAAAGGTTATAGAACGCTAACGAGCAAAAGTATAACTAGTATAATATTAGGAACGGAAGATAGTAGCGACTACGAACTGGGAAAAAGGATGGGTAGTGAGAAGCAAAAGCTCTAATGCTAAAAGCTATAATGAGAGTCTGTGCAATAGACTTGAAAGAATTTGGAATGATCACTTAATGCGGATTGAGTTATCTTATGACAATAGATCATATGTCAGTATTGAGGTATCGCCTTATGAGATCCTTGAGGGAAGACAATGTCGATCTCCCTTATGTTAGGATGAAGTTGTAGAGCGCAAGATGCTCGGACCCGCAGTAGTCCAAAGGACCAAGGATATGATAGATCTAATCAGAGGACGGCTGGTAGTAGCCCAAGATGGACATGATAAGTATGTTGATTTGACACGAAAGGAAAAAGAGTATGAAATAGGGGACCTAGTGTTGTTATAGGTATTTCCTTGGAAAGGAAGGATGAGGTTCGGAAAGAAATGAAAGCTAAGTCCACGAATTGTTGGACCCTTGGATATATTAAGACGTATTGGGAGGATAGCATAGGAGCTAGCCCTAACCCCGAACATGTAGCAGGTCGTAACGTGTCTCACGTATCAGTGTTAAGGAAGTGTAATTCAGATGCCAGATAAATAGGGGCATATGAGCGCATAGATATGCAACCCGACGTAACCTATATGGAGCAACCAGGAAGGGTTGTAGAGTGAAAAGGGAACAAGTGCTTAGGAGAAGGGTTATCAAACTATTCAGAGTTTGATGGAAGAACCACAATGTGGGAAAATTTATTTGAGAGTTAAAAAATGTAATGCTAAGAAAGTATCCCAATTCATTTTCTATCTGATTCCGGGACGGAATCCTTTTAAGGAGGGGAGACTGTAATAACCCCAATTTTTGGGAAATTTTGAAACCCTTATGAATAGTGTTTTTGCTGAATGAGAAAACTTTTCATGCCACACTATATAGGGGTTCTGATATGGATATTCTGAGATTTTATTAGTACTTTATATGGGATATAAGTGTATGTAAAGATCGTCAGAATCCAAATCCGAACACTTTGATTTTTCCCGAAAATCCAATAGATACGGAAAGAATTGAGTATAAGGTAACAGGATAAAAGGATTTAAATTAAAGGATTATAATAGAGGATCATAAAAAGGAATATAATGTATTGAGAAAGGTTAAGGGAACCTAAGTAATAAGATCCCGGGTATGATCCCTCAAACGATAAACGAAAACGAAAGTTAAGCGAACAGTATAACAGATCAGCGGTCATTAGGCAAACAATTAGGAAGTTAATCAAAGGGATTAGAGAGGATGATGTCACCCAACCAATGAGAAGAGGACAAGGAGGGGAGGATGACATCATGAGGATGACACAAGCATGACATGGGAAGGAAGGAGGTGTGGTTGAATGAGAACCACACAAAGTCCAAGGTTAATTAGGTAATTGACCTAAAACAAAACAAAACAAAATCAACCAACCAAAAATCAAGTCAAAGCAAAAAACACAAAAATCTCTCTTTCTTCCCAAGCTAGCTCTCGGCCTCTTTTCTTAAAAAATGAAAGTCCAAGCTCCTCCACTTACTATCTAGCAAGGTAATTATCTAAGCTTCCCCATGGATAGTTACATACTTCCTATAAGTTTAAGCTTCTAATTCCAAGCCAATCTTTTTCTATAAATCATGAAAGAAGATGGTGAATAGTGTTTTTCAAGAACTAAAATTTGTGTTCTTGAAGTTTTGTTTAGATTAAGCTTGGATAAGGACTTTAAGGGTGATTCCAAGCCATTCTCTTGATTCTCCACTCTCCAAGGAAGGTATAAACTACAAACCCTAGCTTTAGTTTTGAGTAATTAGGATTGAATATGATTGATATAGTATATGTGAAGCATGATGCTTGATTGTTTGAAGTTTGGTTGAGTTGTAGAGATTAGTTGGTTTTGTGGTATTGTTGGAATTGTAAATCTTGATAATTAGTTAAAGAACCTAAGTAAAGCTTTTAGTTCATGTGGGGAATAAGTATAAATGGTTAATGTGGATTTTTTTGGGGCTGTTATGATGTGGTTTGGAGGGATGTTGGTTGTATGATTGATTTGGGGTTGAATTGTGGTTGGTTTTGAATGGTTTAAATTTGGGAAATCACGTAAACATAGCCGTCGTAACGTCCGGTTTTCTTTAGACTGTTTTTGTGCATAAAATTAGGACCCTAGCACCCCCTGCTAGATTATGACCATTGCCATGTCTAGATAGCTCGTGTTACGAGCTTCGTTTTGATATGTAGTTCGTTCGATTCCGATGCACGGTTTAGGAGAAACGACCGTTTCAAGTAACGGTGTTTCGCGAACGAAACATTTCCCCTCGCCTTACTTTGAAACATAGGTTAAATACCAAAAAGGGTTAATTAATGTATGAAACAATTATGGTAAGAGTGTTAGGCAGTTGGTAAGACACTCGCGAAGGAATCGCCTTAAAACTCGTAATGGTTAATTTATTAAAAATGGTGGAGCCGAGGGTACCCGAGTGACTTAAGAGAATCAGTGAGCGCAAAACAAGCGTTAGAGTCTAAGTTAGTTAAAGTATAGATTTACAAGTGATTTTGGTTTAATTCCAACTTACTTGTTGTTTATAGGTTACCAGACTCGTCCCGAGCCTTTTATCACCCCAAGTCGCTCAGACAAGTTTTCTACCCGTTATACTGTTGTTGTGATGAATATATGTATATACATTATCTTGCGATAGATGCATGTTGGTTAATTAGCAAATGTTGCGATATATTGAAGCATGCTGATATGGTATATATATGCATGCCTGTTTCGTATTCTTGATTTATATATCTGTTGGTTCAAATGCTTATTCGTTGCATAATACCTATGCTAGAGATAAGCGGTATTTGCGTATACCCTTAGTATAGGGACCCAAAGGTGGAAATATTTTCTAAAACCGGGAGTCGAGGATCCCGAGTAGATTTTGTATATATGGATATATATATATACTTATATATATATATATATGGTCATAGTTTTCAAAACTATTAATCGAATAAGGTTTATTCGATTACTTTAACTTTATTTTATTATTGAATATTATTTCGAATATTATTCGAAGGCGTATGACTCCTTTATATTAAATGAATATTATTTTGAATATTCATTCGAGGACTTATGACTCCTTTTATTTATTTATCTGAATATTATTTGAATATTCATTCGAGGGCTTATGACTCTTTTATATTATTTATTGAATATTATTTGAATATTCATTCGAGGGCTTATGACTCAGTTTATATTATTTAATGAATATTATTTGAATATTCATTTGAGGATCTATGACTCCGATTATTTGCTGAGGTATATTCTTTATGTTATTAAAGAATAAGGTGTCAATAATCAAACTTATTTTCGATTATTCAAATAAAGATAGTACTTTCACATAAGTATATCTTTGGTTATTTAATACTCGTTTCAAGTATAAGTTTTAATACTTCTACTTCAATTATTTTTATAAAGATTATTCTTTATGGGAATATTATTTAATTAATAATATTCAGTCATTTTCTAAATATTCTGGGGACTGATTTACTTCATTAAATCAGCTTTACTCCAAACACTCTATAAAGTGTTTTCGAGTCTTCAAAATGATTTTTAAAAGTTAGAGCGGATCCCAAAACTCATTTTTATATTTAAGATCTTCCTTTTTAAGGGGATTTAAATACTCGCTTAAAACCTGAGGGATCCGGCTCTGTGGTGTATTTTATATTCGCAACAAGGTTGCAGTTTTGGTAAATGAATTGATTACTTACCCAACGTTCGGGAAGTAAGTCCATCTATTGAGTCGGCATAAGCAACATGGGCTCAGTGGGCGTCCATGATAGTGTAAGTGGCTCAGTGGGAGTCCATCAAATGCATAAGTGGCTGAGTGGCAGTCCAGCATAAGGTCCTATTACGACCAGGGTGATGACCAGTGGGGAATTCGTCCATCTATTAGTAGAAAAGGTTACTTATGGGTATCTTTGCCTGATCAGCAAGATATCTGGTTTATGCCAAAATTCTTTTCCTTTCCAAATTTATTGGATATTGCAACTCTGTTCATACTTTACATGACAGAGGTTTTCAGGAAATTGTATAAAGAAGATGTATATGTGGATATATATATATATATATATATATATATATATATCAGAACTTAATGAAGTATATCATGACTTCATTTCCTTTAATAATATTTCAAAGATTTAATCTATTCAAATCTTATTTTGTAGTCTCATCTATGTGATGAACTGTTGAAAACTCTTTATACTTTGAACAGTGGTAGTTCAAGTAGCTTTTTAAATGATATAAGTATAGTGAAGTATTTGGTAACTTCATCCCTTGTTTTTACTTATATCTAGTAAGTAATTATCTTACGCATGATAAAAGATTCTAGTAAGTAGCCATTTAGATACTTATATTATTGTTATCACTATATATTATCTTGCGAGCTGTAAGGCTCACTCTTGCTTTATTTCTTCATCACACAACAACAGTTAGGAAAGATGGCCAGACTCCAGCAGACCCAGCGCAAGCGCGTGGGAAGCGTCCCGCGTCTTCCCGATGATGTTGTAGCTGTTATAGCTGCAGAGGTAGATGTATTTGTAGATCAGACCATTTACTTTTGAGAATTAATTATGTATAATTATAACTTGTGGCAGATAATGGCAATTAACTGTAAATTTATCAAGTAATCATTTTGGGTTGTAATAACTTTTAAATTGTGGATTCAAAGGCTTGTACTTATTTCAATTTCATCTCTGAGACTATAACGGGTTGTGGTGTGTGTGTTAGTGTGGGGTCACAGCATAAGGTTATTTATTATTAATTAAGTGAAGTGATATTGTGGAAAGAAAGACCGTGACGACCCGGATCCCCGACCCCGGATCTGGGGGTGTTACATCTAACAAGTCATCGATTTGCGGTAGAGGGTACTTATTCTTAATTGTCAACTTATTCAACTCACGATAATTAATGCACAACCTCATACTTCCATCTTTCTTTTTCACGAAAAACACTGGTACACCCCACGGGGATACACTTGGGGTATAAATCCTTTATCCAACAATTCTTGTAATTTAGTTGCTCTTTCCTTCATCTCTACTGATGCCATACGATAGGGTTCCTTCGATACTGGTTCCATTCCAGGAGACAAGTCAATCGTGAACTCGATCTCTCGATCTGGAGGTAGTCCAAGTAACTCATCTGGAAACACATCGGGAAAATCTCTTAATACTGAAATATCCTCAACCCTTACGGATTCTTTCTCTACATCTTTGAAATGAGCCAAATAAGCTTCGCATCCTTGATGTAACAATCTCCTGGTCTGAATAGCCATTAAAAACTTCTTCTCTTGTCTTTTTCCCTTGAATATCACTTCGATACCATCTTTAGTCTTTAACTTCACCTTCTTGCTTTTACACTCTATTTGCGCCTCGTGGTTTGATAACCAATCTATTCCTAATATAACGTCAAATTCTCCTAACTTAAAAGGAATTAAGTCAGCAGAAAAGTGCCAACCTTCTATAACCACATCGCAATCGGGATAAACCTTATTAACAGTGACTTTTACTTGATTTACTACTTTTATAATCGAATTGGGTTCAAGAGGGTACGCAACATATTTTAATCTATCAAGAATACTTTCAGAATAAAGGATCTAGTTGCTCCAAAATCTATTAATACTTTTACTTCTACTGAGTTTATAACGAGCATACCTGCCACCACATCCACATCTTGCACAATATCTTTCATTGTCATGTTAAAGGTTCTAGCTCTGGGTTGAGCTGTTGGTGCTGGTAGAAGCGGCGGTCCAGTAATCCTAAGAACAATTGCCATTTGAACAGGCTCCTTGCAGTTTCTAGCCATATGGCCCACCTTTCCACACTTAAAACAAGTTAATTCAGGCTTCCTTGCTCTATTTGGGAACTCCGATGAATAATGCCCTTTCTGATTACACCTAAAATAGGTCACATCAAGCTTGTTACATCTTCCCGGGTGTTTCTTCCCACAAAATTTACACTCTTGAATTTTAGGTCTACTATCATTCCTCGGTTGTCCGTCCTTCTGGAAATGGTTCTTCTGAGCTCCATTTCCGGGTTTAAACTTTTGAAACTTTTGATTCTGACCTCCACCATTCTTACCAAACTTCCCTCTAAACTTTGAACTTCCTTGCTCTTGCTCCGAGCTCTCAAACTTCCTTTTTCTACCTTCATTTTCTCTTTTTGCAGCTTCACGCTCTCCTTCCACTATCATTGCCTTCTGCACCAAGGCGGCATAGTTCTTGATCTCCAACAGTGCCACTCATGTACAAATCTAGATAACTCCGAAAATTTCATTTCATATTCTGCCACTGACATATCCTCTTGTCTAAGATCCAGAAACTTCATCTCCAACTGATCTTGCATATAGCTTGGCAAATACTTTTCCAGAAACATCTCGGTAAATTTTTCCCACGACAAATATTTTCCTTTAAGTAAAGCCTTAGAAGATTCCCACCAGAAACTTGCCTCATCCTTAAGATAATAACTCGCATCCTGAGCTTTCTTTTTGTTAGGTCACACACACTGTAGAAGGGGGTTGAATACAGTGTTTAGCATAATCAAATCGAAAATAAGAACTCAAGTAACAAAAAACATATTTTATTCAACACAATAAACTCTGTTACAATGTGGAACTGTCCTCTCTCAGTGATGAACAAATTATCACGAGAGCTGCTGGAGTTACAAAGAATAATAACTTCGATAATCGTAACACTTATAATGTAAACTCTATGCCTGTGTTTATATACTACACAGTTACAAGATAATCTTCTAATTGATATGGAATATAATTCTGCTTCCTAAAATATATCAACTAGTTATCTTTTCTTCCAAGTATTCTATTCTTCATAGAATTCCTTCTTCATGCACAATTCTTTCTGTCTTAGTCTCGATCTTCTTTCCTTTCAATCAGCCGCCTGCCTTATCTGAAAGTCATCTTAAGTCCTGATATTATATCCTGATAAATATCTTCTGAACCTTAAGTTCTGATAACTTAAGTTCTGATATCTTAAGTTCTGTCTTCAGTATAAGTGCTGATTTCTAGTTAAGTAATGATTTGTCCTATTAGGTAAGATCTGAAAACTAAACACAAATCATATTACACATGACATTATCAAATATATCTAACGATCTACCCCAACTCGTAATTTAGCATAATATATAAGTTCAACAGATATTTGATGATGTCAAAAACATTAAGTACAAATGCATGAGAATTTGACTAGATAACTACAACTTACAGTCCTTTTAGCTTTACCATCTTTAACTTTTGGTAACAGCTTCAGTCTGTATAAACTTCAAAATTTAAGTAGTTGTAGATCTTTGACTTGGCTTCAACTTTCAATTTCTTCTGATCTCTTTAATATCAGGAGTTGTCCTCAGATAGTTCTTCAACAAACATCTCTTTGCATATTCAAGTTCATTGACCACCCTCCTTTTAGACTTTATTAATTCAGCTGTATCTTCTCCAGTTTGAAAAATAGCTGCTCTGAGATCATTTATTTTAGCTTTTCTTATCTCCTGATCTAGTCTAATCAGATATGCCTTGTCAGACTCTATATTGAATTCCACATCCTTATAACCCAGAAAAGTAGTTATAATCCTAGCAGAGTTAAGCTTCATATCGACAATATCACCTTTGTGATCTCTCTACTTGGGACAGTATGTGCTATCAGACTTTACAAATTAAAGCTTCTTCTATCTTTGAATTTGAGACTTTAAATATCCTGCAGCATTATCTGTTAATCTATCTTTCACTTGAAGTAGGAATAGAACATGTTCTAGTTCCTCAAAATACTTCAGTGGTATAGCATTTTTCTTAATCTTGTATACCCTTCCATCTGTCATAAAATATAACAAGATATGTTCTTTTAAGAAGGTATGGTAAACCATTTGTACAGATTCAAGTTGATTAAATCTTTCAGGAGTTGCTCCAACACCTGGTTCACTTAAGGAAGTTAGATCATTGGTAGTGTTATGTACTCTTCTTTCATCTGAACTACCCAACCCAGATTTATCTCTTGCTTCCTTTCCTGTAACAACTCTTGCTTCAAAACCACTTGTTACAGTCTTCAAAAGTTGAGTCTGTTTAGCTTTGGTGAATCCTGGTATGAGTACCTTTGAAGGTTTAACATGAGCAATGTCAGAGGTTTCCTTTTCATTATCTTCTGATATCAAGCCAACTTGAGCTATGTCAGAGGTTGCTTGCTTCTCTGTCATATCAGAACTTACTATATCTTGACTCTGAACAACATGAGCCATGTCAGAGGTTGCTTGAAAAATCTTCGTATGCATCAGAGTAAGATTAGCATCTGCTTCATCATCAATTATTTCTTCATCCATGACTGGCATATAAACCTTTACATGTTCATCAACTTTTTCTTGCCCTTGGACCTTGGATCAATTTTCATTTGTGATTTGGCCTTGGTTGTCTCAGAACTTGTTTTTTCTTTTATCACAATACCCTTAGGCTTTGGAAATTTCGTTTCAACAACAGAAGCCTCAGATTTTATATTGACACCTTCTGCTTTGAGTCTAGCTTCTTCTTCCTTTAGACTCTCAAAATCCATTCCTGGATTTTCTTTAAGAAATAACTGCTTTGAAATTTCTTCATAAGTTCTAGATATTTACCAGAACTTATCCTTTTACCAGTATCAGAACTTATTCTTCTCCTAGTATCAGAACTTGTTCCTTGACTTGTAATTCTAGCTTTACTTGACGGAAGTCCTTTGCCTTGACCTTGACCTCTACCCTTATCAGAGTTTCCCTGGTCATCATTTCCATCATCCTTTCCTTTCAGTGTCTGAATAGATTTGCATTTGGACTTAATCACTTTCTTCCCCTTTTCGGCATCAGCAGGTAATAGAAGAGAGACAAGCAATTCCACTGAGGATTGGATCTCGGTGAGTTTATTTTGGTGAGAAGCTTGATTCTGCAGAATTTCTTCAATTTGAGCTTGTTGCTTCTCCTGAGTTTTCTCAATGTAGGCAATTCTGTCAAAGGCTGGCTTGAAAAATCTGTTCTTTTCAAGTTTTACATTCATATCTTGCTGGATCAAGTTTTCTTGAATTTTATTCACCTTGTCATGAGTTATTGAGTGTTGACCTTGAAGGTGCCTTGTACTCAATGCAGTAACTCTCAGCTGTGCCTTGAAATCATCATTTATCAGCATTTCATCAGCTTTTGCAAGATGCTCAGCAAGAATCTTTTCAGAAGGAACAAAACTGACTGAGTTCCATTCTTTAGTCCACTCCTTTCCTCTAGGAGTTTCACTCCAAGGTACTGGTGCTTCCCCTGTAACAAACTTCTTAACTAAATCAGCTTTATGAACAGTTTGTTGAGGTGCATGTCCTGATGGACCAGCTGCATCAGCATCTAAACTAGCAGCAGCTTCACTAGTAGTTTCTTCATTAGCAGCATCAGAACTTGTAAATCATGCAGTATCAGCATCCTCTGATAAAATAGCAGTATGTGAGGCTATAGGGGCTTCAACATTTTCCTCTAAATTCTGATCTGCAGCCAGGTTCTGATCAACATTCAAAAATGATGTTGTTGGTGGAGTGAGTTGAATTAGTGGAGCTTCCAAGTACAAAACCTCAGGTACAATCAAGTTATGAATATCAATTTCAGCACTTGTACCTGGTTCTTCAGTATGTACTGGATCAAGGTGACATAGGAGGTGTAGGTATTTTAGCTTGAGCAGTTTCATGTTGTGCAGAAGGAAGTAATTCAATAACAACTGGTTCTGTTGAGATCAGAGATTCCTGATCCCCTTCCTTAGCTGCTTCCACTACATCTGAATCTGACTCAACTATGTCCCTATGAGCTCTCTGTTTCTTTAATTTCCTCAAAGGTGGAGACACTGTAGGAGCTTTATCATCTAAAATTTAATTTTCTAAGCCTTTTGAGGGGCCTAGAACTCCCAGTTACAGTATCTTTCTGAGAAGAAACCTTCTCAGCTTCTATAATAACAGGTTCTTTTATGGGAACCTGTTCCTCAGCATCTGATTCATCTCACAGAATAATTATCCTTCTCTTCTGTTGAGTCTGAGGTACTTTCTTAGTCCTCTTGGGTTTGGAAGATGAAGGCTGCACAGTAGGATCTGAAGGTTGAGGTTGAGAAGTTTGAGGTGTTTGTGTAGAGGTGGTAAGTGCTGATGGATGAGGTTCTGATGGTTGGACATCAGGATATAATTCAGTGTATTTAACTGGATCATAGGTTATTAAGGCTTGTTTGATAGATAAAGGAACTATGAGGGGTCTTAACACAACCTTCTTATTATCAGTAGATAATAAGTCATTAAAAGCTCTAGCTAGTCTGAATGATAGAATTAATTCACTAGCTGATTGGGGCTTATCATCACAATCCGGGGTCAGAGGATTTGGTCGTCACTATAAAACTTCAATCCAAATTAACCTGTTAAATCAATAATTAAATGCCAGCGGAAGATAATTATTATTTATGACCCCAAACTAATCCAAGATCTTTTAAGGTTACAGTTCTAGAAACAAGAATTCCAAATTTCATCAATAAATTTTTCACTTTCTTTTAAAACTCTTTTCAATAAATTCCAACTCAAAACTAAACCCACTAGTAAAACTTTGAAATGAAGTTTACTAGGCCCAAATAAAATATACAACTATAATATAATATAATATAAACAACTTTACACAATAAAACATACACTAGTTCACAAACCCTGGACCAACCACCTTCCAAAAGCTTCTTCTTTGCTTCCTGGAATTACGCAGTTAAACAGCGCAAGCTAATCCTCACTGGAGGTTAAATTTAAAAATAGGCAAGTATGAGCGAAAAAATGCTCAGCAAGATCATTATAGCGAATATAAGGTCGTTTTGATATAAAACCGACATCTGCATTAGAGCAGAACATTTAAAATCATAATTGTTGAATCATAAAATTTTAGTTGAGGAACCCCAGAATTGGTTCCTTAATTGTATTCAAAACCATTTTGATATTTTTGAGCGAAATGCTTCAGTATTACTTTGAATCTTGACGAGAATAAAACTCGTAAAACAATGTTTACGGAAATATGGTTAACAACAATAACATGAAACAATGATTATGGATTGAAACATAAACTTTACTCAAAACCGAACTCTTCAAATTAATACTTATTTTGTTATCATATCAAATTAGATATCACTACGAACTTTGATGCTCACAATATCCCATACTGAAGTCAACACCAATCATCTGTACTAATACCACCTTTGATATTTAACAACAAACTAAGTATTCTCAAAATAAGAAACTGAATCAAAACCACATTTGATCTTTTATCCGAAAACAAAATACTTAATAAATCATTCCTTGTAAATGTCAAAAGCAATATAATAATTTAGATTGGAATCCTCAAACGGCGGTGTGTTGCCGCCGGTGATCAGCCGCGGAGCAACACCGGTATGCCGAAGCATATCCAACTAAACAAAGGGGTACCCAAGGCACATATCGGCCTAGCAAGGTGTTATATTCTGTATAACACATACCTCACGCTGGACCGCCGCCACGGCCTCTTACGCAACCATCCAATCTTAAAAACATTTTATTAAAAGGGGTCATAATACTCGACACCCTTATAAATTTTATTTGCCCATTCACTTAGGCAGAAAACCAAAACAACGTCATCTTTCTCAAAATCCACAACATTTATAAATCCGATAATTGGATAAGTAAAATCACTTAGCTACTCTGAACATAGAATAGCGGAAGAATACTTGCATAAACAGAATTATTTAATTCAGCGATATGTAAAACATTTATCGATTCTAAACTGAGAATAGGGAAAACAATACTTGCATGATACGATTCAAAATAAATATCACTTGAACAATAAGTGATGATAGAAATACTTGCCTTTGGGTTTTAGCAGTTAGTCACACTCGTATAAACACAATTATCTCATTCTGGCATTCTGTCTCAAAGTATCACCGTCTTTCTTTTCAACACTTCACCGATATTCTGGTCCTGCGATTGCTAGAAGCCAGATATCCAAATACCATTCCATCTCATTCTTTATCCAACGTCTTGTCCTGATCAACTCGAATGATCCGCATCTATAATTAAAATATAGAACTTTAATCGTCTAATCGATAATCACTCAACGAAGTACGCTTCAACAGCCTATCGTCTACCCATACAATAGCCCACACATAAATATAACAGACAAACACATGACTCTTGATCCACATACCCACATAATTCACATAGCACATAAGCACATAACTCACGTATCATATAATTCATATTACATATGACTCGATTCGTCAAAAGGTTCGACTCGGTATGTTTAAAACGGAAATCAGGTCAAAAATATGATTTATCACTCAAAAATTGACTCAGAATGATATAAAAATCAAACGGTCCTTGAATACAAAAGAAATTAGGTCTCAAAAGTACTTTTATTGAAATCAAAATATTTTTCTGAGTCTAGAGGCGTTCGTTTCGTATTAAACGGACGAACGGTTTGTTTATAAAATATTTGTCCCAATAACACGTAATTAGGTTTCGTAAAATTACATATCCTTGTTCGACGTCTTCAATAATTATAGGTTACGTTCCCGTATTTTTGGAATTAATTTCCCGAAAATCGGGCAGTGTCTCCTTTGTTTATCGGCCTACCCGTCGAACATCCCGACGTCAAAACACAACAACACAATCAATCGCAATCCCAAAACCAACCACCAACTTCAGTATCAACGTCAATTCACAAATTCCCCAATACTAATTAAATATAATTATCAATCATTATCACCCGTATTTTTATATTTTAAATCGTATTTTACAATTTTTTATTCATATTTTGTGTTTTAGATTGTAGGACTCAGATCGAATCATCATAGTCCACCGTCGGCTCGCCAAAGCTCATCGCCGACGGCGATAAAATTTATGGGTACCCGATTAATTTCGGGTTTCCTACGTCAATTCCATCGATTAATAATATAATTCTCGAACAAAAATATTTTATTTCATGAATCACAGTCAATGAATTTCTGCAGAAAATTAATAAAATCAATTAGTAAAATAAAAAATTCCACAGCAGTTAAACCCAGCAAATTAGCAGCAATATAAACGAACACAACGCAGGCACACACGCCGAATCGCGCAACTCACGCGCACAGGACCCAGCCGGACGCCACGCCGGAAAACACGGCGGCAACCGAAATAAAATGATGAACACAACAATAACAGATGCACATCACACAATCAGGAAGACACGGGAGTAATTGAATCGAACAAATAGAGTAGTGACCGGAAAAAGAGGGCGGCCAGAAAAAAAACAATCAAAACCGAAAACAGAGGACATCAACAGCTAGCTATACATACACGTAGGTATACACAGCACACAAACACACCGAAACCGTACACATACAATCCAAATCATCGTAGAAAGAAACTGACAGCAGGAAGTCACAGGGCGGTGGGGCAGCGGAAATTATCAGGGGAAAGAACAACCGAGAGGGGTAGAAGAAACAGGGAAGGGAGAGAGACTCGGGAGAAACAAAGAATGAGAAGGAGAGAAAAGAGATTAAGAGAGATCGAGGGAGAGATACAGGAGAGAGGAGGGAGAGATAAGGTAGAGGGGAGGATAAAATTGGGGGTTTTATTGTTTATCTATCGCGATAATTCTGAATTTTGACACCGTAAATTTAAGAATTAACAAGCATTTAACGGATAAAATAATTCAAAAATTCACGAAAATAGTTTTTTTTTAAAAAAATCCTAAAATAATTAAGAGTTAATAAAATAAAATTTTCAGAATTTGTAAATCATTTTTGAAACACAAATCACACCCGCATTTGACGATTAAACAAAATAATGCGCGGGTCAATTTAATCCAAAAAAATTCCAAAATACTTTTAAAAAAATTCTCGGAATATTCCAAACTTAAAATATAAATTTTGAATTTTTTTTTGAAGAATTCTAGAATTAATTATTGATTTTACAATTAAATGAAATCAGAAAATCATTTAGCAATAAATAATCAATAAAATATTGATTTCTAAATTTTATAAATTTCCAAAAATAATTAATAAAATTATGAGGCCATAAAAATGATTTTAAGGATAACCCAAGTATTTATGGAAATAAATCCTGAATAAAATCAACTTTAAATACCAAAGCAAAACAACACAGCTTCACAACTAATTACACAAATTATACTCGAACACCAATACTCTCACGTAATTAATACAATATTAGTAAAAATAATCTCCACCTGACGGAACCCATGCACACAATTTATATATTAATTCAGAATCACATTTACACATTGGATCCGAAAATAGATTACTTAGCCGCTAAGTAACTATAAAAACGATACAATTTGATATCAGAATTGGGTAATTATCAAAACCGAGCTTTTTATAAAACACCATATACGAAAATAATGTAAAATATCCCGTCTCTCGAGAATACGTGTTTTGTTGATTTATCGAAATGCTTAACGTATCGAAAATCTTGCGCCGGGTCACGCACGGGTCAAACCATACTCCGGATCGAAAAAGTCATAACACGGAAAATGTCCGGAATTACCAGATTAGGTTAGTAATGAGTTTTTGGAAGAGTTTCGGGTTGTAAAAACGTAAAAACAGTTGAAGTTGGACGATTTCCGGCTTTATAAAATAATTTTATAATTATTCAAAAAATAATTAATAATCTATAAATCATTATAAAATCATATAACACTCCAAAAATTACCAGAAAAATACTTTAATTATCTATATTTTATTCTGGACATATAAAAATTCAAATATTCAAATAATGTCACATATAAACACCCAAACATCAATTCCAATTATCAGATAATTCACCAAAAATTCACATAAACTCACATAAACAATTCCAAATAATTATAATAATAATATCTGAAAATATGGGATATTACAATGTAGCAAAATAAACAGTATTTCTATCTTCTGTCATTCTATCCCCAATAAAACCTAAGACAACACTTGAATAATCAAAATCAGTTTGATTTATTAGAGCATACCCGATTTGTTGGCTGAATATGGGGATTGCATCGAAATTAGAACATTTGTTTGCAAAAGCCTTGGTTATGCAGTTAAAGAAGAAACTCCATTCCCTCCTTATATAAGATCTCTTCAACTGACCCAGCTTTGCCAATGTCCTCTCATACCCGAGACTGGCCATTATGTTTTGAAGAACTGGCTCTTCAACAGTAGAATAAACACAGTTCTCAGGCAGCTGCAGTGCATGTCGAACCGTAGCCAATGTCATGATATGTTCATCCTCCCCTGATGAAAAAATAATACTTGGGGACCCTTGAGCACCACCATCATCATATACTCCTCTTCTCCAGAACTCCAGTACTTGAGTACCAGAGACTGCTTCAGGTTCAGTCAGAGCGTACCCAATATCAGAACTAGCAAGAAATTCTTGAATGAAATGAAGTTCTGATGGGGCTTCTGACTTGCTAAGAATAGCGGAGAAGTTATTAGGAACAAACTTAGCTCCATCAAAAATTATGTCTTTTGGTGCCATCTCTGTAAGAAATTCAGTGAATAAGAGAATGTTCGCAAAGTGTTTGTAAAAAGTCCTGAGAGAAAAACAACTTCAGAAAATAAAAGAGAGAGAGAGAGAGAGAAAGAAAAAGAGATTTAGAATAGAAAAGTGAGTAAAAGATTAGAAAATCTTTTATCTCTCATATATATACTTTCTCCACTCAACAGTCATATTTTTGAAGCATGTGATACACTTTACACCTAGCACCATTTGAACAGTCAGTAAACGGTTAGAATGAGAGTTAATGGGCACGTAAAATAAGAAATAATTACCGTGCACATGCAATTTTTCAGGACATACACGCTAACCACTAACCCACAATAATTATGACTGTTTTATCTCACATTAACCAATATTCTGTATAAATATTATCGTTCAAGTAATGACCAAAAATAAACCAAGAAAATAAATACTGTCACGTCAGCATCGGAACTTGATTATTATCAAGATTTAAAAGTCATCAGAATATGGCTCCTTAACTCGAAAAGTGAAAGTGTATTCCTGTAATTCTTCACACAAATATTGATATTGTTTCATCAGACCTTAATCATCAGAATGTCCATCAGAACTTGTCCTCGGAATTTATGCAATCTGACACATAAGCTGTTCATCTAAAATAACATTTATCACCACAGTAATTTTCATCATTCATATGGAGTTTATGTGTGTGCATTAAGCTAAATATCAAACAAAGAGTAAAGTCTGATTCACTTCAGTACATCTTAGAAATAAGGCATAACTAAAAACTTTGCTCACAATTTGTCATTATCTGAAGCCTACTATTAAATGAGTTCATGCATGAGTCCACATCAACTGTTTTGTGCTCATTTTATGCATCTTTTGAAATTCTATTTTACAGTGCCTTCTCAGTGTAAGTGAGTCACGACTACTTATCAAAATTTATGTTGTTATCAGAGTATTTCTCCAGTAATCATAGAGTGTGAAAAGTCACCAAGAAAATTTTATTTTGCTTTTCTAATGCATATTACTTAATACCAGCAATGCACTTGGGTCTTCCCTTCCACATTTTTACTCTAGATCTCAAAGGAGTACCTGATTTTTATTTCTTTTCTTTTCTTTTTCTTTTGATAAGTGAGGGTTATCAGCACTTAGTACATTTACCAGATTTACTAACATCAGAACTTAACAGATAAGAAGCACCATTCTAGTTTTTGACTTAGTAATAAGATACACAAAGTAAACTTAACTAAGCTCAATATCAGAATTTGCTTGTGTTAAAAGATTTCCACATAAATAATTACTTCAAACATGGGATCTTTAGTATAGTAAAGATTACTAGGTCAGCATCTAACATAGTTATCCTCATTGTATTGTGTTAGATATATTTGATAATGTCATGTCTAATGTGATTTGTGCTTAGTTTTCAAATCTTACCTAAACAGGATAAATCAGTACTTAACTGAAAATCAGCACTTATACTGAAGTCAGAACTTAAGTGGTCAGAACTTAAGTTATCAGGAGATATTTATCAGGAGATAATATCAGGACTTAAAGGAGACTTTCCGATAAGGAATGCGACTGATTTAAAGGAAAGAAGATCAAGACAAACGCAAGAAGCGATATGCATGAAGAAGGAATTCTATGAAGAATAGAATACTTGGAAGAAAAGATATCTGATTGATATATTTTAGGAAGCAGAATTATATTCCATATCAATTAGCGATTATCTTGTAACTGTGTAGTATATAAACACAGACATAGGGTTTACACTATAAGTGTTATCATTATCGAGAATAATATTCATTGTAACCCTAGCAGCTCTCGTGATATTTGTTCATCACTGAGAGAGGACAGTTCCATATTGTAACAGAGTTTATTATATTGAATAAAGTCTGTTTTCTGTTACTTGAGTTTTTAATTCGATTTGATTGTGATAAACACTGTATTCAACCCCTTCTACAGTGTGTGTGACCTAACAAGTTGTATCAGAGCAGATCTGTTAACACACAAACAGTTTAAGATCCAAAAACAATCATGTCTGAAGAAGAAAATCCAACCAAGCCCACCAAAATTGAAGAACATCCAAAAACTCAAATCCATAGTCGATATGAGACTATTAGAGTTCCCATTCTGAAACCATCTGAATATTCCATATGGAAGGTAAGGATGTCTATGTTTCTGGAAGCTACTGATCCAGAATATCTTGACAGAATCAATGAAGGACCACACAAGCCAACCAAACTCGTTGTTGTAGTTGCAGGTCAACCAGCAAAGTCTGTACCAAAGGAGAAGAGTGATTACACTACTGAAGATATCTCTTCAATTTCTAAGGATGCTAAGGTACGACACTTGCTGCATAGTGCTATTGATAATGTAATGTCAAACAGGGTAATCGACTGCAAGACTGCAAAGGAGATATGGGATGCTTTGGAAACAAGATGCCAGGGAACCGAATCAATTAAGAAGAACAGGAAGACTATACTTACTCAAGAATATGAACATTTTGACTCAAAGCCTGATGAGTCAATAACTGGTTTATATGACAGATTTGTCAAACTCTTGAATGATTTGTCACTAGTCGACAAGGAATATGATCTTGAGGATTCAAATCTTAAATTCCTGTTAGCACTTCCTGAAAGATGGGATTTGAAGGCCACCACTATAAGAGACAACTATAATCTTGAAGAAACAACTCTTGATGAAATTTATGGGATGCTCAAGACTCATGAATTGGAGATGGAACAAAGAAGCAAGAGGAAAGGAGGAAAGTCAAGGATAGTTGCTCTTAAGGCTGAAGAGGAATCTCCCAAAGCACCTACCTCAAGGAAAGGCAAGGGAAAAGCTCTCATCACAAAGTCTGATACTGAGTCATCAAGTTCTGATAGTGATGATGACTCAGAAACTGAAAGCTTTCCTGAGATGGATGCTGATGAAGAGATGATGAAGCTGTGTGCTCTTATGGTGAAAGGAATCACAAGAATTGCATACAGAAAATTTAGGAAGGGAAAGAAATTTTCCAGGAAAGGTGCAAGTTCTGATAAGAAGAGTTTCAGAAAATCTGAAGACAAAGGAGGGAAGTCTGACAGAGGAGATTACACAAATGTCAAATGCTACAACTGTGGTGAGAAAGGCCACATATCTCCTGATTACAAGAAAGTGAAGAGTGACAAAGGCAAGGCTCTTGTCACAAAGAAGAAAAGCTGGACAGACACTTCAGATTCTGAAAGTGAGGAAAACTATACCTTGATGGAAAATGCTGATAGCAGTTCTGATGCTGCAGAGTTAAAGGTACCTCAAACTACTTATGCCTTTCATACTGATGATATTAATGAGTTGAGAAGATATCTTAAAACCATGTTCATTAGTTATAGAGATCAAATTTTAACATGTGAAAGATTAACTTCTGAAAATCTTGCTTGTAAAAAGAGGAATGATTATTTAGTAAAAGAGTTAGTCATGTTCCATCAAACTCAGAAAGATAGAGATGATGCTTTTTATGTTAGGGATGAAGTACTTAAAATGAATGAATCTCTAAGAACTGAGTTAGAAAAGGAAAGAGAGATTATCAGAACTTGGGCTAACTCTGGCTGAACAACTCAGAATTTGTTAAGTAGTGGAAACTGGAAAGAGGGCTTAGGTTATGGAGATGATAAGAATGATAAAGGAACTGTAGAAATTGAGCCTATAGTTGTTAAACAAAAGCCAAAGTTGAAACCTGTTAAGTTTGTAGCTGTAAAGTCTAATACTGATAAAACAGAAGTTAAAGAGGAATTAACTTCTGGCAAACTAAAACAGGAAAAGCCAACTGAAGTTAATGTAGGCTTAATGACAAAGAAGCAGCTTAAGCATAAGCTGAAAGATGTTAAGAATGTAAACAAGGTAAAGTCACCCAGGAAAAATAGGAATGGAAAGGAAGGTGTGAATAAAAGTAATGATTACAAGCATGTTCCTAATGCTCCTAGAAAAACATGTTATAACTATGGAAACTCTAACCATCTGGCTTCTTTTTGCAGGAAAAATAAGAACATAAACTCCTTACCTTCAAAGTCAGGAGTTAAGAGTCAGTCTATTAGATATAGGCCACAAAATCCTTGTTTTCATTGTGGTAGTTTATGGCATTCCATTTATACTTGTAAGGAATATCATAGTTTGTACTATGATTATTATCAAATAAAACCTTCTTTAAAGAAAGTTAGCATTGTTCCTTCTAGTGTAAGTTCTGATACAAAGTCTGATAGTGTAAATGCTGATAAGAAAAATGTTAACATAAACTCTGATGCTAAATTTCCTGTAAATGTTAACAAACTTAATAAGGCCAAAGGATCCAAGCAAGTCTGGGTCCTTAAAACTAATCATTAATGGTCTTTATGATTGCAGGGTAATAGGAAAAACATCCTAGTTCTGGACAGTGGATGTTCAGGACATATGACTAGAAATAAAGCCATGCTATCAGACTTTGTGGAGAAAGCTGGCCCAAGTGTTTCTTATGGAGATGGCAACATTGGAAAAACCTTGGGATATGGCAATATCAATCTGAGGAATGTGATCATTGAAAAAGTAGCTTTGGTCTCAGGACTTAAACACAATCTGCTGAGTGTTAGTCAAATCTGTGACAGAGGTTATCATGTGGATTTCTTTGAAGAACACTGTGAAGTTGCAAGCAAATCTACAGGAAAAGTTGTTCTGAAAGGATACATGCATGGTAATATTTATGAAGCCAAGCTTTTAACAACTACTGATGGTTCTACAATCTGTCTGATAAGTAGAGCATCAATTGAAGAAAGCTGGAATTGGCATAAGAAACTCTCTCATTTAAATTTCAACAATATAAATGAACTAGTCAAGAAAGATCTTGTGAGAGGACTGCCAAAATCAGTATTTGCTCCTGATGGCCTTTGTGATTCATGTCAGATGGCTAAACAAAGAAAATCTTCATTCAAGAGCAAGACTGAATCATCAATTCTTGAGCCTTATCATCTACTACATGTTGATCTATTTGGTCCAGTGAATGTCATGTCTATTGCAAAGAAGAAATATGCTATGGTCATAGTGGATGAGTTCACCAGATACACATGGGTGTATTTCTTGCACACAAAAAGTGAAACTACATCTATCTTGATTGATCATGTCAAGCAACTGGATAAACTGGTAAAAGATTCTGTGAAAATCATAAGAAGTGATAATGGCACTGAGTTCAAGAATTTGATCATGAAAGAGTTCTGCAAAGACCATGGAATCAAGCAGGAATTTTCTGCTCCTGGAATTCCACAACAAAATGGAGTTGTTGAAAGAAAGAATAGAACTCTTATTGAAGCTGCACGAACTATGCTTGATGAAGCAAAGCTACCAACCTATTTTTGGGCTGAAACTGTGCAGACTGCTTGTTTCACTCAGAATGCAACACTCATTAACAAGCATGGAAAGACACCATATGAGATGGTGAATAAAAAGAAGCCAAATATGAAGTATTTTCATGTATTTGGATGCAAGTGTTTTGTTCTTAAGACTCATCCTGAACAGCTATCCAAATTTGATCTAAAAGCTGATGAAAGAATTTTTTTTGGATATCCACTTTCCACAAAAGCCTTCAGAGTCTACAATTTAAGAACAAGGCTTGTCATAGAATCTATCAATGTCTCTTTTGATGATAAGAAGATTATTGGACTTGAAGATTTCAATGATCATGATTAGCTGAGATTTGAAAATGAAGATTTAATTTCTGATACTGTAAATCCTGACAGTCTAAATCCTGATACTGCAAACTCTGATGAATTAAACTCTGATGTTATTGAAACTGTGGTGACTATGCCAATGGAAGATGCACCTGTGCAGGGGGAGCATACTGAAGATACAACCACATCTCAAGAAGCATCAGAACCTACAACTGGCTCTTCAAGTTCTGATTCATCAAGTTCTGATGAGCCAAGTTCTAATAATTTTGGAAACTCAATTTCTTAAGGATCCAACTCATAGAGCATAAGTTCAGGGGGAGCATCAGAAAATGTTGATGAAGACATCATGTATCATGGGGGAGCATCCAGTTCTAGAAAAAACCTTCCATCTGCAAAAAAGTGGAATAAATCACATACACCTGACTTAATTATTGGAAATCCTGATGCAGGTGTCAGAACTTGAACAGCTACATCAAATGAATGTCTATATAATTCTTTTCTTTCTCAGACTGAACCAAAGAAAGTGGAAGAAGCTCTTCAAGATGCTGATTGTGTGTAAGCAATGCAGGAAGAGTTAAATGAATTTGAAAGAAACAAAGTCTGGACCCTAGTGCCAAGACCAAAGAACAAATCTGTTGTTGGTACAAAGTGGGTGTTCAGAAAAAAAACTGATAGTGATGGCATAATAACAAGGAATAAAGCAAGGCTGGTTGCAAAAGGTTCTCAACATGAGGGAATTGATTATGATGAGACATTTGCACCAGTTGCTAGATTGGAAGCCATAAGGATATTTTTGGCTGATGCTGCTCACAAAAAGTTTACTGTCTTTCAAATGGATGTGAAAAGTGCTTTTTTCAATGGAGAATTGGAAGGGGAAGTGTATGTTGAACAACCTCCAGGCTTTGTAGATTCAAAACTTCCAAATTATGTCTACTGGCTTGATAAAGCACTTTATGGCCTTAAGGAAGCTCCAAGAGCATGGTATGAGACTTTAGCTCAATTTCTTCTGGAAAGTGGATTTAATAGAGGAACTATTGACAAAACACTATTCTACCTCAACCATGGAAATGACTTACTTTTGGTGCAGATATATGTTGATGATATCATTTTTGGTTTTACAAATGACAGACTTTGCAAGAAGTTTGCCAAACTGATGCAGTCAAGATATCAAATGAGTATGATGGGGGAACTTAGCTATTTTCTGGGCCTTCAAGTCAAGCAGAATGAAGAAGACACTTTTATTTGTCAATCCATGTACACTAGAAATTTGCTGAAGAAATTTGGAATGCAAGATTGTTCAAGTGCATCCACTCCCATGGCCACTGCAACAAAATTGGATAAGGATACTGGTACATCGGTAGATATTACTGATTACAGAGGTATGATTGGCTCACTACTCTATCTAGCTGCTAATAGACCTGATATCATGTATGCTACCTGACTTTGTGCAAGATTTCAAGCAGATCCAAGAGAACCTCACTTAACAGCCGTGAAAAGAATTTTCAAGTACCTTAAGGGTACAACTGATCTGGGATTGTGGTATCCCAAAGAATCAGACTTTATGCTAATAGGTTACTCAGATGCAGATTTTACAGGATGCAAAATTGACAAGAAAAGCACAAGTGGAAGCTTCCAATTTCTTGGAGGCAGATTAGTTTCTTGGTTTAGCAAGAAATAAAAGTCAATTTCCACATCAACTGCAGAAGCAGAGTACATTGCTATAGGAAGCTGTTGTGCACAGATTCTTTGGATGAAGAATCAGTTACTAGATTATAGGTTAACATACTTTAAAATCCCTATTTACTGAGATAATCAAAGTGCTATTGCTATGATAGGTAATCCAGTTCAGCACTCAATGACAAAGCACATCAGCATTAGGTACCACTTCATAAGGGAACATGTGGATGAAGGTACAGTGGAATTGCACTTTGTTCCAACAGATCAACTAGCAGATATCTTCACAAAACCATTGTGTGAAGCTACTTTTACAAGATTTGTAAATGAACTTGGAATGGTTTCAGGTTTTTTCTCTAAATCTGCTTAGTTTATGTTCTGATACATCAGATTTTATGATCAGTATTTACAGATATTACTATCTTTGTGTATTCTGTGCTTAAATTGTAAATTGTTTAAGTGCTGATTATTGTCTGATGTGAAATTCTAAACTCTGATAGTGATATGAATGTTTCTGTGACTATTCAACCTAATGAGGATAACTGTGCTAGATGCTGACCTAGTAGTCTTTAATATACTAAAGTCCCATATTTGAAGTAATTGTTTATGTGGAAATCTTTTAACACAAGCAAATTCTGATATTGAGCTTAGTTAAGTTTACTTTGCGTATCTTATTACTAAGTCAAAAACTAGAATAATGCTTCTTATCTGTTAAGTTCTGATGTTAGTGTAAATCTGATAGATGTACTAAGTGCTGATAAACCTCACTTATCAAAAGAAAAAGGAAAAGAAAAAGGAATAAAAATCAGGTACTCCTTTGAGATCTAGAGTAAAAATGTGGAAGGGAAGACCCAAGTGCATTTTTGGTATTAAGTAATATGCATCAAAAAAGCAAAATAAATATTTTTCTTGGTGACTTTTCACACTCTATGATTACTGGAGAAATACTCTGATAATAGCATAAATTCTGATAAGCAGTCGTAACTCACTTACACTGAGAAGCCACTGTAAAATGGAATTTCAAAAGATGCATAAAATGAGCACAAAACAAAGGTGGACTCATGCATGACCTCATTCTAAAGTAGACCTCAGAATACTAACAGATTTTGAGCAAAGTTCTTAGTTATGCCTTATTTCTAAGATGTACTAAAGTGAATCAGACTTTAATCTTTATTTGATATTTAGCTTACAGCACACACATACAATCCATATGAATGATGAAAATTACTGTGGTGATAAATGTGATTTTAGATGAACAGGTTAAGTGTGACTTGTATTAATTCTGAGGACGGATGGGAATTCTGATGATTAAATTCTGAAGAAACGAAATCAGAATTTGTGTGAAGAATTACAGAAATAGGCATTCACCTTTCGAGTTAAGGAATCATGTTATGATAACTGTTAAGTTCTGATATAAGTCTAAGTTCTGATATTAAATCCTGATTCTTTACTTGACTTATTTGTGGTTCAATCTGAAACAGTTATTTCTAAAATCAGAATATGTTTGGGTGAGATATAAATAGTCAACATAATTTGGGTTAGTGGTACTCGTATATGCACAGTAATTTTTACTTGTTTCGTGTGCTCTTTAACTCCTGTTTTAAGCTTCCAATGGCTGTCCTTACTACTCATCAATCTAGGGAGTCGAGGGGTCATCATTTTTACTTGGAATTGTTGCCCAGTCCTCCCGCCCCTTGGTATTCCATTGGCTATTTAAACCAACACTTCATTCCAGCCAAAACATTCTTCACTTTCTCACAAACTCACTCTCTCTTCTCTTTCATATCAACAAAAATGGCCGAGTTTGGTTGGTTTTACAACTATGGCACTGAAACTGTACATGTTTTTCAAAATAGAATTCCGACTGCATATCCTATCAACAACATTCCTCATAATCTCTGGATTCAATTTCTAGAGATCATTAAAAATGACTTATTGACTGTCCAAAGAGATCTACATCTCCGTTATCTCCGTCAGCAAGAACGGATTATCCGTCTTGTAGTGCTCTTCGTCAACAGTAGAAGGAGTTAGTCGTTAGGCTTCTTAGCTTAAGACTAAAGCTGTTGATGTCAGACATTTTAGACTAGGACAATCTTGTAATTTTATTCATGAAATTTAAGTTTCATGAAATATATTTGCTTAATATATTAATGAAATTTTATCTTTTTGCAAGATTTAGTCTCTGAGTCGTTTCATATTCTGATGACATTTTAAATCTTGATACTAACCATATCCTGATGACCTTTTTAGCTCTGATACAAATCAAGTTCTGATTCTGACGTTGCAGTATTTATTTACTTGGTTTATTTATGGTCATTCTCTCATTGGTCATATTTTTACAGAATATTGGTAAAGCAGTAATAATAATTTATTTAGTGGGAACAGTTTTAAAATTTAAAATAAAACTGAACGTCCTTGATTAATGGGATTACTTGGTAAGTGGAACGGTTTTTCTCCTTGAAAAACTGCATGTGATAAGTAATGATTACTGAATACCCGTGCCCATTAATTATCTTTTATTGCTGCATGTCTGAAAGGTGTCTCAACGGTTATTTTTTTTCCTTGTATAAGTAAAAGAGAGAAAAGATTGTAAAATCTTTTATTTACCTTCATATTTTATCTCTCTCTTTTTACTTTTATTCTCTCTTATATCTACTAACTATTTTTCATACAGACATTTTATCAAACACCTTACAGGCAATTTTCTCTCTCACATATTTCTCATGGCACCCAAGGACATAATTTTTGATGGAGCTACGTTTGTTCCTAATAACTTCTCCGCTATTCTTAGCAAGTCAGAAGCCCCATCTCAACTTCACTTCATTCAGGACTTTCTTGCTAGTTATGATATTGGGTATGCTCTGACCGAACCAGAAGCAGTCTCTAGTACTCAAGTACTGGAGTTCTGGAGAAGCGGTGTATATGATGATGGTGGTGCTCAAGGGTCCCCAAGTATTATTTTTTCATCAAGGGAGGATGAGTATGTTGTGACATTGTCTACGGTTTGACAAGCACTGCAGCTACCTGAGAACTGTGTTTATTCTACTTTTGAAGAGCCAGTTCTTCAAAACATGATGGCTAGTCTGGGATATGAGAAGACATTGGCAAAGCCGGGCCAGTTGTAGAGATCTTTCATAAGGAGGGAATGGAGTTTCTTCTTTGACTGCATAACCAAGGCTTTTGCAAACAAATGTACCAATTTTGATGCAATTCCCATATTCAGCCAACAAATCGGGTATGCTCTCATAAATCAAACTGATTTTGACTATGCAAGTATTGTCTTAGGTTTTATTGGGGATAGACTGACAGAAGATAGAACTACTGTTTATTTTGCTAGATTCTGTCAGCTTATCTATAGAATCTGTTGTGATAATAAGCCCCAATCTGCTAGTGAATTAATTTCATCATTCAGACTAGCTAAAAGAGCTTTTAATGATTTATTATCTACTGATAATAAGAAGGTTGTGTTAAGACCCCTCCTCATTCCTTTATCTGTCAAACAAGCCTTAATAAACTATGATCCAGTTAAATACACTGAACTATATCCTGATGTTCAACCATCTGAACCTCATCCATCAGTACCTACGACCTCTACTCAACCACCTCAAACTTCTCAACCTCAACCTTCAGATCCTACAGTGCAACCTTTATCTTCCAAACCTAAGAGGACTAAGAAAGTACCTCAGACACAACAGAAGAGAAGGAGATTCATTCTGCGAGATGAATCAGATGCTGAGGAACAGGTTCCAGTATCAGAACATGTTGTTATAGAAGCTGAGAAGGTCTCTTCTCAAAAGGATGTTGATATTGGGAGTTCCAGACCCCTAAAAAGGCTTAGAAAGCGTAATTCTGATGATACAACTCCTAAAAACTCCTCAAAAGCTAAAAGATTCAAATCATTGGCAAAAAGGCTTGACGATTCTGGTAAAGGAATGGAAGCAGCAGCTAAGGAAGGGGGTCAGGAATCTCTGATCTCACAAGACCCTGTTGAAGCTCACAATTCTCCTAGTGTTGATCCAGACCTTCATGCAACTCATCAATCTCCAGTACATGCTGATAACCAGGGGCCAAGTGATGAAATTGACATCCATAACTTAGAAGTGCTTTAGGTTTTGCATCTAGAAGCTTCACCAGTTCCAATCACTCCACCACCAACACCATTTCTTGATGCTGATTTTAATCCAGACTTACCTACAACACCTTCTCTACATCTAGATACTGAAGATCAGATTTTAGGTGAGCATCAGAATATGGCTGTTGATCAGAACTTAGTTGGAGATCAGCCCTTAGAGGATGATGTTGAAGCCTCCATAGCCTCTCATACTATTCTTTTATCAGAAGAAGCTGCTGATGCTGATTCTATAAGTTCTGATGCTGCTAATGATGAAGTTACTGGTGAAGCTGCTGCTACAAATGTAGATGTTGATGCAGCTGGTCCATCAGGACATGCACCTCAACAAACTGTTCATAAAGCTGAGATAGTTAAGAAGTTTGTTACAGGAGAAGCACCAGTACCTTGGAGTGAAATTCCTAGAGGACAGGAGTGGACTAAGGAGTGGAACACAATTACCTTTGTTCCTTTTGAAAAGATTCTTGCTGAGCATCTTGCAAAAGCTGATGAAATGTTGATAAATGATGAATTCAAGACACAACTGAGAGTTACTGCATTGAGTACAAGGCACCTTCAAGGTCAACACTCAATAACTCATGACAAGGTGAATAAAATTCAAGAAAACTTGATCCAGCAAGATATGAATCTGAAACTTGAAAAGAAAAGGTTTTTCCAACCTACCTTTGACAGAATTGCCTATATTGAGAAAACCCAAGAGAAGCAATAGTCTCAGATTGATGAAATTTTGAAGAATCAAGCTTCTCATCAAAATCAACTCAATGAGATCCAATCCTCAGTGGAATTGCTTGTCTTTCTTTAATTACCTGCTGATGCCAAAAAGGGGGAGAAAGTAATTAAGTCCAAATGCAAACCTATTAAGACACTGAAGGGAAATGATGATGGAAAAGACGAATCGGGAAACTCTGGAATGGGTGGAGGTCATGGTCAAGATAAAGGTCTTTCATCAAGTAGAACTGGAACTACAAGTCAAAGAACAAGTTCTAATACTGGGAGAAGAATAACTTCTGATACTGGTAAAAGGATAAGTTCTGATGAACATCTGGAACTTGATGAGGATATTTCAAGACAGTTATTTCTAAAAGAAAATCCAGGAATGGACTTTGAGAGTCTAAAGAAAGAAGAAGCTAGACTTAAGTTAGAAAAAGTCAACTCCAAATCTGAAGCTTTTGTTGTTGAAAAGAAAATTCCTAAGGCTAAAGGCATTTTGATAAAAGAAAGGGTAAATCCTGAGGCAACCAAGGCCAAATCACAAATGCAGATAGATCCAAGGTCCAAGGGCAAAGAAAAAGTTGGTGAACCTGTAAAGGTTTATGTGCCTCCTATGGATGAAGAAATATCTGTTGAAGATGCTAATCTTACTCTGGTTTCAAAGAAGATTTCTCAAACAACCTCTGACATGGCTCAAGTTGTTCAGAGTCAAGATATAGTAAATTCTGATATGACATTGAAGCAAGCAACCTCTAACATACCTCAAGTTGGCTTGATATCAGAAGATAAGTTAAAGGAAACCTCTGACATTGCTCATGTTAAATCCTCAAGGTTACTCCTACCAGGATTCACTAAAGCTAAACAGACTCAACCTTTGAAGACTGCAACAAGTGGTTTTGAAGCAAGAGTTATTACAGGAAAGGAAGCAAGAGATAAATCTGGTTTGGGTAGTGCTGATGAAAGAAGAGTGCAGAAGACAACCAATGATCCAACTTCCTTAAGTGAACCAGGTGTTAGAGCAACTCCTGAAAGATTGGATCAGCTTGAATCTGTACAGATGGTTTATCATACCTTCTTGAAATAACACATCTTGTTATATTTCATGATAGATGGAAGTGTTTACCACATAAGGGAAAATGCTATACCACTGAAGTATTTTGAGGAACTAGAACATGTTTTATTTCTACTTCAAGTGAAGAACAGATTAACAGAAAGTGATGCAAATTATTTGAAGACTCAAATTTAGAAACAGAAGAAGCTTTATTCTGTGAAGTTTGACAGCACATACTGTCCCAAGTACAGAGATCACAAGCGTGATATTGTCGAGATGAAGCCTAACTCTGCTAAGATTATAACTACCTTTCTGCGTTATAAGGCTGTAGAATTCAATCTTGAGTCTGCCAAGGCATATTTGATCAGACTGGATCAGGATATAAGGAAAGCTAAAATAAATGATCTCAGGGCTGGTACCTTTCAAATTGGTGAAGATACAGTTGAATTGAAGAATGCTAAAAGGAGGATGATTGATGAACTTAAATATGCTGAGAGATATTTGTTAAAGAACTCTCTCAGAACAACTCCTAATATTAAAGAGATCAGTAACTAAAGCCAAGTCAAGATCTACAACTGCTCAAATTCTGATCTGTATACAGACTGAAGCTGTTATCGCAAGTTAAAGTTGGTAAAGCTTTAAGGACTGTAAGTTGTAGCTATCTAGTCAAATTCTCATGCATTTGTACTTAATGTTTTTGACATCATCAAATATCTGTTAAACTTGTATATTATGCTAATTTACAAGTTGGGGGATATTGTTAGATATATTTGATAATGTCATGTCTAATGTGATTTGTGTTTAGTTGACAGATCTTACCTAAACAGGACAAATCAGTACTTAACTAGAAATCAACACTTATACTGAAGTCAGAACTTAAGTGGTCAGAACTTAAGTTATCAGGAGATATTTATCAGGAGATAGTATCAGGACTTAAAGGAGACTTTCAGATAAGGAAGGCGACTGATTGAAAGGAAAGAAGATCAAGACAAACGCAAGAAGAGATATGCATGAAGAAGGAATTCTATGAAGAATAGAATACTTGGAAGAAAAGATATCTGGTTGATATATTTTAGGAAGCAGAATTATATTCCATATCAATTAGCGATTATCTTATAACTATGTAGTATATAAACACAGACATAGGGTTTACACTATAAGTGTTATCATTATCGAGAATAATATTCATTGTAACCCTTGCAGCTCTCGTGATATTTGTTCATCACTGAGAGAGGACAGTTCCATATTGTAACAGAGTTTATTATATTGAATAAAGTCTGTTTTCTGTTACTTGAGTTTTTAATTCGATTTGATTGTGATAAACACTGTACAACCCCCTTCTATAGTGTGTGTGTGACCTAACAGATTGAATAGTCACAGAAATATTCATATCACTATTAGAGTTTAGAAATTCACATCAGACAACAATCAGCACTTAAGCAAATTTTAATTTAAGCACAGAATACACAAAGATAGTAATATCTGTAAATACTGATTATAAAGTCTGATGTATCAGAACAAAAACTAAGCAGATTTAGAGAAAGAACCTGAAACCATTCCAAGTTCATTTACCAATCTTGTAAAAGTAGCTTCATACAGTGGTTTTGTGAAAATATCTGCTAGTTGTTGATCTGTGGGAATAAAATGCAATTCCACTATACCTTCATCCACATGTTCCCGTATGAAGTGGTACCTAATGCTGATGTGCTTTGTCATTGAGTGTTGAACTGGATTACCTGTAATAACAATAGCACTTTGATTATCACAGTAAATAGGGATTTTAGAAAATTCTAACCCATAATCCATTAACTGATTTTTCATCCAAAGAATCTGTGCACAACAGCTTCCTGCAGCAATATATTCTACTTCTGCAGTTGATGTGGAAATTGACTTCTGTTTCTTGCTAAACCAAGAAACCAATCTGCCTCCAAGAAATTGGCAGCTTCCACTTGTGCTTTTCTTGTCAATTTTGCATCCTGCAAAATCTGCATCTGAGTAACCTATTAGCTTAAAATATGATTTTCTAGGATACCACAATCTCAGATCAGCTATACCCTTAAGGTACTTGAAAATTCTTTTCACAGCTGTTAAGTGAGGTTCTCTTGGATCTGCTTGAAATCTTGCACAAAGACAGGTAGCATACATGATATCAGGTCTACTTGCAGTTAGATAGAGTAGTGAGCCAATCGTACCTCTGTAATCAGTAATATCTACTGATTTACCAGTGATGATAGTCATTGTTATTACCTTTAGCATGTGACAGTGATGATATTAATCGAATAACACAAAACTGATAAAAGCCAACTTTCATTGTACTAATACCATTCTACCAACATCCACAATCAAGATAGAAGTTGAATAGTCATCAATTATGTTGAGTTCCTATATGTCTACAGAAATTGACAACACAACAATTTAAGCACAAGTTATTCCTTTTGATTACATAGGGCAAATAAAACTGTTAGAGTTACCCACTAATCATGCACAATGTACATGAACCTATGCTAGCATGGCAAGTTCTAAATCTCAAGATCCACCGTCGCTTCACAAGAGATTAACACCCTATCTTATATGTTCGTGACGCACATAAGACGAATACGCACAACCAAAACTAGATATCATACAATCATCACACACTAAAGTATTAAATAATTAACTAAAGAATTCCATAATAAATCCGTTGCAACCCCATGATCACGATTAGCCCATAATAGCACTTATCGTCATCATGGGTTCATATGAAATCATGATCAACAAACACAAGAAAATATAACTAAACTAATTATATTAAATCAGAGTACGTCACAAGAGTAAATAGGTTCAAGGTAAGAAAACTAGCATCCAACGTTACAACGAAACAAGAATCACAAGAAAATATACTTCCTCTTCGTTGCTGTGCACTAAACGGTCTTCTTCCTTATCTCCTTCGCTCCTTGCGTAATACCACGATCCTCTCCTTGAAAACGTCTCCAAATCTACTTATATAATAGTCCCATAAAACTCAGATTACATAGAAGTGGAAGCCAAACAGAAATAGAAGTTCTAAAATAAATTATTTTTTTCCCCGACCCTGCATAGCCGCTCAGCATAGCTGAGCGGGCGCTCAGCTTTCTGAGCGGGCGCTCAGGACCCTTCTGGAAAATTTCTGAGTTTGCTCCGTTCCTTCGCCGTAATCTGCCCATTTCTTCCCTCTCTCAATGATGGACACATGCCAAGGCTTATTCTTGACGATTACTCCCCCGAAATGCAACTAATACCCTGAAATGCATAAACACTAGAAAAACGCATCAAATACACAAAATACTTGATTTCAAGACACCAATTTAAGCCATTTTAAGACGTTCTAAGTGGTATAAAATGCCACTTATCACACCCCCAAACTTAAATCGATGCTTGTCCTCAAGCGTCACAGACTCAAAAACAAATAAAAACATGCATGAATGCAATCTATATGAAAATGCAACGATCCCCCTTACTACGAATAAACCAACCAAATTGCAACATCTCAACAAATGCAGTTTGACACTAAAGATCAATAAACTCATGCAAACGGACATACAGCCAGAAACGTGGTGTGTGTAAATGCTTAACAGATATGCTTCGGAACTAGACCAATTATTATGACTCGACTATCCTCAAGGTAATCACATGATTATACAAAGAATAAAAATTCTAGGCACAAAGTGATATACAACACTACAAGAATTCTGGAGCTTATTACGGAATCATGCTTTTTATTCACAACACAAATGCTTATTTGACCGTGCAATGAGTGAGGTCCACAAAAGACTTATACAATGGTATCCATGTAACGAGCGTTAGGTTAGCGGATCCCAGACTCTAAAAGCCTTAGGTCACTAGGCACAAAGTCCCCTAAGAACTTAATAACTCAAATACCAAAGAGCCCACTCTTAATCAATTATGCATAAACACGACAAAATTAATTTTTTTTTTATAACTTTTCTGAGCAAGTGCGTTTCGCTCCATCTTGCTCAACCCTAGACTACTCGCACAACATGCGAGCCGGCTACTAGCCATTTGACGCCTAGCCACAACTAGCAACAAATTCCATTTTTTACTCCAATTTTTTTCTTTTTCATGCCTTTATCACTAAGAGCCTATTATCGAATTCTAAGCATAATAAATAGATTGACCTCGAAAACAATCAAATCATAACAACAATCTAGCCCTTACGCATTCTCTAAGACTTAGTGGAATTACAAGTGCTTCTAGCATGCATATCAACCTACACGACTTAATATCACTTTAATGCTATCACTACACTCGCATCAATATCACAATTCAGTCGATAAATCATTGCAAAAGGGATCATGGTAAATGCATGAGCTACATGACATGATAAACAATTAAAGCTATATAAAAAAAACTATATGGCATAAATTATGCAACTATATGAACTAAACTAACATGAATATACAGCTATATGACACACACACAGTATTCCTTAACTACCACCCCCAAACTTAAAATCTTCACTGTCCTCAGTGAAGGTAGCAGAAAGGAACACAGGGTATACCTACTCGGAGTCATCATCATCATCACCCTCAGTGGGTGGAGTATCAGGCGGCGGGTATGCAGAGTCCTCACCAAAAACTGGCCACTGGATATCAGCTCCAAGGCCCCGAAAAGTAGTCCCTAACGCGAGGGTGAGCTCCTGAGCAAACCTGCTCTGCGTCTTGTACATGGCATCCATCCGCCGTGAAAGCTTCCTACACTGGGTATCAGCCATCCCAGCACCCTCCTGAGTTCTCGAAGAACCAGCCTCATCACGCCCAGGCCTAGCCATAGTAGCACCTCGTGCAGGACGTCCTCCTGGAAGACGATAACCCAGCCCATGCTCCTCAGGCTCACCACCGGTCCACTCCTGCATCCCATTCAGAGTTCCAGAATCAATCGGAGCTGCCGGCAACTGCAACTGCTCATGAGCCGGCCAGTTCACTCCTACTGCTCGGCACAGCTTCGTAACCGTGGATGCATAAGGGATGTTCATATGCTTAGCTCCCCTCAAAAACTTCAAAATTCCTTGGTAGATAAACTCACCAAGGTCTACATAGTACTCTTCATGAAGAATTCCCCACAACAACTGTGCTCTCTCAACTGTGACCTCGTGTGCATGCGAAGAAGGCAAAATATTAACACAAATAAATGCATTCCATGCACGGGCATACCTGTTCATAGCGATCGCCGGGAAGTGACGATACTCATTAGTGCCGGTCTTGAAGGTCCACACTGTGCCCGGCCTACATAGAGTCGCACAAATCAAATCCAAGTCAAAATCCTCAGCAGTCTTCTCATTCCAGTTCTCCTCCTCGGGCTTCCTCTCTCGCTGTCCAATCACTTGGCGAATCGCCGCAGGGTGATAATCAACCGTCAACCCTCGGACCACAGAAAACCCATTCTTTTCGGCCTTCGCGTTCGCATAGAACTCGCGAACCACGCTCATCGGTACACTTCGGGTGACTCACAAAAAGCTATCCACCCCTTTTCTGCAATCATGGGTAGCAACTCACCATCCCTCCCCGATGGTAAAAACCCTCTCTCCTTCAGTATCGGCTTCCCCAAAAGCCTAGTATACTCTTCCTCCGCAGCTCTGTCAGTCAACCGAGGCCTTGCAGCAGTACCCCTTGATGAATCAGCAGTAGGGACTGTGCTGCTGCTATCGATAGTGCGTGCTCTCTTGGGTGCCATTGATTCTCCAATAAAAGTGTTTAAGAACTGAGTTTTGGTGCTTGGGAGAGAGTTTAAGTGTAGGAAGTTTGTGGGAGATATGTAAGATATGTGTATATATCTATAGGGTGTGGAATAGGTTAAATTAGATTAGGGTTTGGGGATTAAGGGTTAAAATGATGGGGTAGTGGGAACAAATCGTGGGTTTATGGGCTATAATTGGTTTTTTTTTTCTGAACTTAAAAAAATTTCTGGCAGTCGACCCCTGAGCGGTCGCTCAGCCAAGCTGAGCGGGCGCTCAGGGGGTCACTGGAAAAAAAAAATTTCAGCCCCGATTTTCTAATTTTTTTGTGTTTTTGGATAGGTTATTAACTTCTAAGGGTTCCTGTAACAACAATTCATGGGTTGCATCCCACGCAGCGCTTCTTTTTCGTCATTAGCTTGACGTTGCGTACCCTTCTCAAGTAGTCAACAAAATGGCGCTAGCCACTTCTCGGTTTGCCATGTCCCCATAGTAGTGCTTCAAACGCTGACCGTTAACCTTGAATGCTTGGTCCGGATCATTCTCAAAAATTTCCACCGCTCCATGTGGAAACACAGTTTTGACAATAAAAGGTTGGGACCACCTCGATTTCAACTTCCCAGGAAAAAGTCGGAGCCGAGAGTTGAATAAGAGAACTTGTTGCCCCGGCACAAATAACTTAGGATGTAGCTTCCTATCGTGCCACCTCTTCACCTTTTCCTTATACATTTTGTTATTCTCGTATGCTTGAAGTCGAAATTCATTAAGTTCATTAAGCTGAAGCATTCTTTTCTTACCAGCTGCATCTAAATCCAGGTTTAACTTTTTCAATGCCCAGTAGGCCTTATGCTCAAGCTCCGCAGGTAGATGAAATTCCTTACCGTACACCAACTGAAACGGGGACATGCCAAGTGGAGTTTTGTATGCTGTTCTGTAAGCCCAAACAGCTTCATCGAGCTTTAAAGACCAATCCTTCCTTGACGGACAAACAACCTTCTCTAGAATACACTTTATCTCTCTGTTAGACACTTCCGCTTGACCATTTGTTTGCGGATGATAGGCAGTAGCCACTTGATGATTCACATTATAACGCTGCATCATGGAAGTGAACTTACGGTTGCAGAAATGCGACCCTTCATCACTTATGATTACCCGAGGTGTTCCAAACCTTGTGAAAAATTGCTTATGAAGAAAATTTAGCACTGCCTTTGCATCATTTGTCGGTAAAGCTTTAACTTCTACCCATTTTGAGACATAATCGACTGCCAGCAAGATGTACTGATTATTGCAAGACGAGATAAAAAGCCCCATGAAATCGATTCCCCAAACATCAAAGACCTCGACTTCAAGCATCACATTTAATGGCATCTCATCCTTTCTTGTCAAATTTCCCACTCTTTGGCAACGATCACACCTTAAAACAAACTAATGAGCATCCTTGAACAAAGTGGGCCAAAAAAAACCTGCTTGCAGAATACGAGCTGCCGTCTTCTCACCACCATAGTGTCCACCATAAACCGTGGAGTGGCAGTCTCGTAATATCCCCTCCGTCTCACAGAACGGGATACATCTCCTGATGATCTGGTCGGCTCCCTGCCTAAACAAATATGCTTCATCCCACATATACCACTTCACCTCATGCAGAAACTTCTTCTTTTGAGCGGAGGTCAAATTAGGAGGCATTACATTGCTGACGAGATAGTTTACAATATCTGCAAACCATGGTTCTTCCTCCTGAACTGCAAACAACTGCTCATCCGGAAAAGATTCATTGATTAGTGTCCTATCTTGTGAAGTAGAATCGGGATTCTCCAACCTAGAGATATGGTCAGCTACTTGATTCTCAGTACCTTTTCTATCCTTGATCTCTAACTCAAATTCCTGAAGTAAAAGCACCCAACGAATAAGTCTCGGCTTCGAATCCTTCTTGGAAACCAGATAGCGAATAGCCGCATGATCAGTGAATACTGTTACTTTTGTACCAAGTAGATAAGATCGAAATTTCTCGAAACCAAAGACTATAGCCAATAGCTCCTTCTCAGTAGTGGTGTAGTTCATTTGGGCCCCATTTAAAGTCTTACTCGCATAGTAGATCACATGGAAGAGATTTTTCTTGCGCTGTCCCAGAACTGCACCTACCGCATAATCACTCGCATCACACATCATCTCAAATGGTTCTTTCCAATCTGGTGTTGTAATAACTGGTGCAGTGATCAAACTCTTCTTGAGAGTCTTGAATGCTGCCAAACATTCCTCATCAAATTTGAAAGGCACATCTTTCTCAAGAAAATTGCACAACGGCTTAGATATCTTTGAAAAGTCCTTGATGAATTGCCGATAAAAACCCACATGACCAAGAAAACTACGGATTCCTTTCACAGAATTAGGTGGTGGAAGATTTTCAATGACTCCCACTTTGGCCTTGTCCACCTCCAGACCCTTGTTAGAGACCTTATGCCCAAGAATAATGCCTTTACGCACCATAAAATGACATTTCTCCCAATTGAGCACCAAATTAGTTTCCACGCACCTTTTGAGTACGGTGCACAGATTATTCAAACATTCATCATATGAATGTCCAAAGATGGAGAAGTTGTCCATGAACACTTCGACATTATTTCCAATCATGTCAGAGAATATAGCCATCATACATCTCTGAAAAGTGGCCGGGGCGCCACATAACCCAAACGAAACTCTGCGAAAAGCAAACGTGCCAAATGGACAAGTGAAGGTAGTCTTTTCCTGATCCTCTGGTGCAATACAAATCTGATTATACCCTGAATAACCATCCAGAAGACAAAAATACTCATGACTGCCAACCTGTCAAGCATCTGATCAATAAATGGAAGAGGGAAGTGATCCTTCCTTGTGGCTTTGTTCAATTTTCTATAATCCATGCATACTCTCCATCCTGTAACTGTTCGAGTGGGGATGAGCTCATTCTTTTCATTTGCTACCACAGTGATACCTCCTTTCTTAGGTACACATTGTACAGGGCTTACCCACGAGCTGTCAGAAATAGGATAAATGATGCCTGCATCCAGCCATTTCAGAATTTCTTTTTTCACCACCTCCTTCATGATAGGATTCAGTCTTCGCTGTTGTTCCACAGTCGGCTTACTTCCTTCCTCAAGCAGAATTTTATGCATATAATATGAAGGACTTATCCCCTTGATGTCTGCTATGGTCCATCCAATAGCCGATTTGAATTCTCTCAAAATCCTTAAGAGCTTGTCTTCCTCACTACCTGAAAGGTCTGATGAAATAATAACAGGTAAAGTAGATGCATCGCCTAAAAAAGCATACCTCAAGTGTTCAGGTAATGGCTTGAGCTCCAAGGCAGGTGCTTCCTCTATTGATGGTTTGAGCTTTCCTTCAGTATTCTTGAGGTCAGAAGTACCAAGAGATTCAAACGGCATGTCCAGCTTTCGCTTCCAGGGAGAAGCGTTCAGATATTGTAATTGCTCGTTGCCATCTTCATCATCGCTGTCAAAATCCCCCACTAAGGCCTTTTCCAATGCATCAGACATTAGCATGCGATCGAGTTCCGAAGTAACCGCAGAATCAATCACATCCACTTTAAAGCACTCCTCATCTTCTGTAGGGAATTTCATTGCCTTGAATACGTTGAAGGTCACATCCTGATCTTGTACCTGCATAGTAAGTTCACCTTTTTGTACATCTATCAAGGTACGGCCAGTAGCCAAGAAAGGTCTTCCCAAGATTATGGGAATCTTCTTATCTTCCTTAAAATCCAGAATAACAAAATCTGCAGGAAAGAAGAGCTTATCCAACTTGACGAGCACATCCTCCACTATGCCCCTTGGGTAAGTAATGGAACGATCAGCTAACTATAGAGACATGTATGTGGGTTTTGGATCAGGCAGATCCAACTTTTTAAAGATCGATAACGGCATCAGATTAATGCTTGCTCCCAAATCACAAAGGCACTTGTCAAAAGTCAAATTTCCAATGGTGCAAGGAATGGTGAAGCTACCTGGATCTTTCAGTTTTGGTGGTAACTTTTGCTGCAGAACAGCGCTGCATTCTTCCGTGAGAGCAACGGTCTCAAGGTCATCCAGTTTCACCTTCCTTGAAAGAATACTCTTCATAAACTTCGCATAACTAGGCATTTGCTCCAGAGACTCAGCGAAAGGTATATTGATGTGAAGTTTCTTGAACACCTCCAGAAACTTACCGAACTATCTATCCAGCTTTTGTTGTTGCAATCTCTTAGGAAAAGGTGGTGGAGGATAGAGCTGCTTCTCCCCTGTATTAGCCTCGGGCAGAGTGTGTTCAACAGTAGTCTTCCTTGGTTCCGCCGCTTTCTCCTTTTGCTTAGCTTCTTCATCTCTAATTTCAGCTTCTCCTTCTTTTGCCTTTTCAGCATCAGCAACTTTTCCAGACCTTAAGGTAATAGCCTTGACTTGCTCTTTAGCTTCCTTCCTGCCTGGTACTTCCGTGTCACTGGGAAGAGTGCCAGGTTGACGATTGAGCACTGCATTGGCTAATTGACCGATTTGATTTTCCAAGGTCTTGATAGAAACCGCCTGACTCTTGCATAACAGCTTAAGTTCCTCAAAATCAGCACTAGTAGGTGCAGCTGTACTTTCCTGTTGAGGGTATGATTGCCTTGTAGCATACTGTTGTGGTTGCTGGAATCCAGGTGGGTTAAACTGTTTACTCACTCCTTGCTAATATGGTGGCTGAATAGCATTCTGATTATTCCCCCAGCTGAAATTTGGATGATTTCTGTTATTAGGATGATAGGCCGCTGGCACAGGCTGCTGTTATCACTGATAATTATTCACATACTGAACAGATTCGTTGACAAGAGAACACTGATCCGTAGCATGAGAATCTGCACAAAGTTCACAAACCGTAGCTATTTGATTAACTCCATATGTAGCCAGAGAATCAACCTTCATTGATAGCGCTTGAAGCTGGGCTGCAATAGCGGTGGCTGCATCAACTTCCAGAATACCTGCTACCTTACCTGACATCATCCTCTGAATTGGGTTTTGATGCACATTTGCAGCCATAGTCTCTATAAGATTATACGCCTCAGTATAGCTTTTAGCCCATAAGACGCCTCCAGCTGCTGCATCGAGCATGGGCCGAGATTGGGCCCCCAAACCATTATAGAAACCAGTGATCACCATCCAATCAGGCATTCCATGATGTGGACATTTTCTCAACATTTCCTTGTAGCGTTCTCAAGCCTCGCAAATAGATTCTGTAGGTTGCTGTGCAAACTGAGTAAGAGCACTCCTCATAGCAGCAGTCTTTGCCATCGGATAAAACTTCACCAGAAACTTTTGTGCAAGATCTTGCCACGTAGTGATGGACCCAGCTGGTTCAGAATGTAACCAGTCTTTAGCCTTGTCCCTCAGTGAGAATGGGAAAAGCCTCAACTTGATAGCCTCATCAGTCACGCCATTATACTTAAAAGTGCTGCAGATCTCGACAAAATTCCTTATGTGCATGTTGGGGTCTTCAGTCGCCGCTCCTCCAAAAGAAATAGAATTCTGCACCATCTGAATAGTGCCCGGCTTGATTTCAAAGGTGTTAGCTTGAATAGCCGGATGAAGAATGCTTGACTGAATGTCATCAATTTTTGGCCGAGAAAAATCCATAAGAGCTGGATCAGCTTGAACAATACGATCACCCATGTTTACTGGTTCTTTCCGCTCAGTTCCTGAATCCGAATCTTCAAAATCTAACTTCTCCGGAATATCAAGAACTTCGTCTGTCTCCTCAGCTGTATCTAAAGTCCTCTTGCAAGTACGAGAACGATTTTGCATAAACGCTTGCTAAAGTACCTGAAACACAACCGGAAACAATAAGTAACTACTACGTCCTAATCACTGAGTCCTAATGACCAATGATGGTAAGTACATAAACTAAACAAATACGCCGAGTCCCCGGCAGCGGCGCCAAAAACTTGTTAGAGCGAAAACACACGCTAATATTCACGCAAGTATACGCGTTCGCAAGTAATATAGAATACTTTCTAGTTCATTCCCACAGAGACTCAGACTAATTTATTGTCTAATTAAACTCACTCACCAATGTATGATTACTTCTCAATGTTAAGACACTAACACTTAAAATTGTTGACTAAATATTAACTACAATTAACTACTTAATTAATCACTTAATTAACACTTCAAATTATCAATAATAAAACACTCATGAGATCACAACTTCATTACTACTTCCTTCAATAGTCATTGTTATTACCTTTAGCGTGTGACAGTGATGATATTAATCGAATAACACAAAACTGATAAAATCCAACTTTCATTGTACTAATACCATTCTACCAACATCCACAATCAAGATAGAAGTTGAATAGTCATCAATTATGTTGAGTTGCTATATGTCTACAGAAATTGACAACACAACGATTTAAGCACAAGTTATTCCTTTTGATTACATAGGGCAACTAAAACTGTTAGAGTTACCCACTAATCATGCACAACGTACATGAACCTATGCTAGCATGGCAAGTTCTAAATCTCAAGATCCACCGTCACTTCACAAGAGATTAACACCCTATCTTATATGTTCGCGACGCACATAAGACGAATACGCACAACCAAAACTAGATATCATACAATCATCACACACTAAAGTATTAAACAATTAACTAAAGAATTCCATAATAAATCTGTTGCAACCCCATGATCACGATTAGCCCATAATAGCACTTATCGTCATCATGGGTTTAAATGAAATCATGATAAACAAACACAAGAAAATATAACTAAACTAATTATATTAAATCAGAGTACGTCACAAGAGTAAATAGGTTCAAGGTAAGAAAACTAGCATCCAACGTTACAACGAAACAAGAATCACAAGAAAATATGCTTCCTCTTCGTTGCTGTGCACTAAACGGTCTTCTTTCTTATCTCCTTCGCTCTTTGCGTAATACCACGATCCTCTCCTTGAAAACGTCTCCAAATCTACTTATATAATAGTCCCATAAAACTCAGATTACATAGAAGTGGAAGCCAAACAGAAATAGAAGTCCTAAAATAAATTATTTTTTTCCCCGACCCTGCGCGGCCGCTCAGCATAGCTGAGCGGGCGCTCAGCTTTCTGCGCGGCCGCTAAGCATTGTTGAGCGGGCGTTCAGGACCCTTCTGCAAAATTTCTGAGTTTGCTCCGTTCCTTCGCCGTAATCTGCCCATTTCTTCCCTCTCTCAATGATGAACACATGCCAAGGCTTATTCTTGACGATTACTCCCCTGAAATGCAACTAATACCCTGAAATGCATAAACACTAGAAAAACACATCAAATACACAAAATACTTGATTTCAAGACACCAATTTAAGCCATTTTAAGATGTTCTAAGTGGTATAAAATGCCACTTATCACACCCCCAAACTTAAATCGATGCTTGTCCTCAAGCGTCACAGACTCAAAAACAAATAAAAACATGCATGAATGCAATCTATATGAAAATGCAGCGATCCCCCTTACTACGAATAAACCAACCAAATTGCAACATCTCAACAAATGCAGTTAGACACTAAAGATCAATAAACTCATGCAAACGGACATACAGCCAGAAACGTGGTGTGTGCAAATGCTTAACAGATATGCTTCGGAACTAGACCAATTATTATGACTCGACTATCCTCAAGGCAATCACCTGATTATACAAAGAACAAAAATTCTAGGCACAAAGTGATATACAACACTACAAGAATTCTGGAGCTTATTACGGAATCATGTTTTTTATTCACAACACAAATGCTTATTTGACCGTGCAATGAGTGAGGTCCACAAAAGACTTATACAATGGTATCCATGTAACGAGCGTTAGGTTAGCGGATCCCAGACTCTAAAAGCCTTAGGTCACTAGGCACAAAGTCCCCTAAGAACTTAATAACTCGAATACCAAAGAGCCCACTCTTAATCAATTATGCATAAACACCTCAAAATTAATTTTTTTTTATAACTTTTCTGAGCAAGTGCGTTTCGCTCCATCTTTCTCAACCCTAGACTACTCGCACAACATGCGAGCCGGCTACTAGCCATTTGACGCCTAGCCACAACTAGCAACAAATTCCATTTTTTACTCCAATTTTTTTCTTTTTCATGCCTTTATCACTAAGAGCCTATTATCGAATTCTAAGCATAATAAATAGATTGACCTCGAAAACAATCAAATCATAACAACAATCTAGCATTGCTGAGCGGGCGCTTAGGACCCTTCTGGAAAATTTCTGAGTTTGCTCCGTTCTTTCGCCGTAATCTGCCCATTTCTTCCCTCTCTCAATGATGAACACATGCCAAGGCTTATTCTTGACGATTACTCCCCTGAAATGCAACTAATACCCTGAAATGCATAAACACTAGAAAAAAGCATCAAATACACAAAATACTTGATTTTAAGACACCAATTTAAGCCATTTTAAGACGTTCTAAGTGGTTTAAAATGCCACTTATCACACCCCCAAACTTAAATCGATGTTTGTCCTTAAGCATCACAGACTCAAAAACAAATAAAAACATGCATGAATGCAATTTATATGAAAATGCAGCGATCCCCCTTACTACGAATAAACCAACCAAATTGCAACATCTCAACAAATGCAGTTAGACACTAAAGATCAATAAACTCATGCAAACGGACATACAGCCAGAAACGTGGTGTGTGCAAATACTTAACAGATATGCTTTGGAACTAGACCAATTATTATGACTCGACTATCCTCAAGGCAATCACATGATTATACAAAGAATAAAAATCCTAGGCACAAAGTGATATACAACACTACAAGAATTCTAGAGCTTATTACGGAATCATGCTTTTTATTCACAACACAAATGCTTATTTGACCGTGCAATGAGTGAGGTCCACAAAAGACTTATACAATGGTATCAATGTAACGAGCGTTAGGTTAGCGGATCCCAGACTCTAAAAGCCTTAGGTCACTAGGCACAAAGTCCCCTAAGAACTTAATAACTCGAATACCAAAGAGCCCACTCTTAATCAATTATGCATAAACACCACAAAATTAATTATTTTTTTTTATAACTTTTCTGAGCAAGTGCGTTTTGCTCCATCTTGCTCAATCCTAGACTACTCGCACAACATGCGAGCCGGCTACTAGCCATTTGACGCCTAGCCACAACTAGCAACAAATTCCATTTTTTACTCCAATTTTTTTCTTTTTCATGCCTTTATCACTAAGAGCCTATTATCGAATTCTAAGCATAATAAATAGATTGACCTCAAAAAAAATCAAATCATAACAACAATCTAGCATTGTTGAGCGGGCGCTCAGGACCCTTCTGGAAAATTTCTGAGTTTGCTCCGTTCCTTCGCCGTAATCTGCCCATTTCTTCCCTCTCTCAATGATGAACACATGCCAAGGCTTATTCTTGACGATTACTCCCCTGAAATGCAACTAATACCCTGAAATGCATAAACACTAGAAAAATACATCAAATACACAAAATACTTGATTTCAAGACACCAATTAAGCCATTTTAAGACGTTCTAAGTGGTTTAAAATGCCACTTATCATACCCCCAAACTGAAATCGATGCTTGTCCTCAAGCGTCACAGACTCAAAAACAAATAAAAACATGCATGAATGCAATCTATATGAAAATGCAGCGATCCCCCTTACTACGAATAAACCAACCAAATTGTAACATCTCAACAAATGTAGTTAGACACTAAAGATCAATAAACTCATGCAAACGGACATACAGCCAGAAACGTGGTGTGTGCAAATGCTTAACAGATATGCTTCGGAACTAGATCAATTATTATGACTCGACTATCTTCAAGGCAATCACATGATTATACAAAGAATAAAAATTCTAGGCACAAAGTGATATACAACACTACAAGAATTCTGGAGCTTATTACGGAATCATGCTTTTTATTCACAACACAAATGCTTATTTGACCGTGCAATGAGTGAGGTCCACAAAAGACTTATACAATGGTATCCATGTAACGAGCGTTAGGTTAGCGGATCCCAGACTCTAAAAGCCTTAGGTCACTAGGCACGAAGTCCCCTAAGAACTTAATAACTCGAATACCAAAGAGCCCACTCTTAATCAATTATGCATAAACACCACAAAATTAATTTTTTTTTTATAACTTTTCTGAGCAAGTGCGTTTCGCTCCATCTTGCTCAACCCTAGACTACTCGCACAACATGCGAGCCGGCTACTAGCAATTTAACGCCTAGCCACAACTAGCAACAAATTCCATTTTTTACTCCAATTTTTTTTTTCATGCCTTTATCACTAAGAGCCTATTATCGAATTCTAAGCATAATAAATAGATTGACCTCGAAAACAATCAAATCATAACAATAATCTAGCATTGTTGAGCGGGCGCTCAGGACCCTTCTGGAAAATTTCTGAGTTTGCTCCGTTCCTTCGCCGTAATCTGCCCATTTCTTCCCTCTCTCAATGATGAACACATGCCAAGGCTTATTCTTGACGATTACTCCCCCGAAATGCAACTAATACCCTGAAATGCATAAACACTAGAAAAACGCATCAAATACACAAAATACTTGATTTCAAGACACCAATTTAAGCCATTTTAAGACGTTCTAAGTGGTATAAAATGCCACTTATCAGTCTGTCATTTGTAGAACCAAAAATGATATCATCAACATATATTTGCACCAAAAGTAAGTCCTTTCCATGGTTGAGGTAGAACAATGTTTTGTCAATATTTCCTCTGTGAAATTCACTTTCCAGAAGAAACTGAGCTAAAGTCTCATATCATGCTCTTGGAGCTTGCTTAAGGCCATAAAGTGCTTTATCAAGCCTGTAGACATGATTTAGAAATTTGGGATCTACAAAGCTTGGAGGTTGTTTAACATATACTTCTTCTCCCAATTCCCCATTAAGAAAAGCACTTTTCACATCCATTTGAAAGACTTTAAACTTCTTGTGAGCAGCATAAGCCAAAAATATCCTTATGTAGCAACTGGTGCAAATGTTTCATCATAATCAATTCCCTCCTGTTGAGAGTGTCCTTTTGCAACCAGCCTTGCTTTGTTCCTTGTAATTATGCCGTCATTGTTAGTTTTGTTTCTGAATACCCATTTTGTACCAACAACTGATCTATTCCTTGGTCTTGGCACTAGGGTCCAGACTTTATTTCTTTCAAATTCATTTAACTCTTCTTGCGTTGCTTGCACCCAATCAGCATCTTGAAGAGCTTCTTCCACTTTCTTTGGTTCAGTCTGTGAAAGAAAAGAATGATAAAGACATTCATTTGATGTAGCTGTTCTAGTTCTGACACCTGCATCAGGATTTCCAATAATTAAGTCAGGTGTATGTGCTTTAGTCCACTTTCTTGCAGATGAAAGGTTTTCTCTAGAACTGGATGCTCCCCCATGATCCATGCTATCTCCATCAACATTTTCTGATGCTTCCTCTAAACTTATGCTCTCTGAGTTGGATCCCTCATTATTTGAGTTTCCAGAAATATCAGAACATGAGTTTCCAGAATTATCAGAACTTGGCCCATCAGAACTTGAAGAGCCTATTGTAGGTTCTGATGCTTTTTGAGATGTGGTTGGATCTTCAGTATGCCCCCTGCAAAGGTGCATTTTCCTTAGGCGTAGTCACCACAATTTCAATAACATCAGAGTTTAATCCATCAGAGTTTGCAGTATCAGGATTTACAGAATCAAAATTTAAAACTTCATTTTCCAATCTCAGCTGATCATGTTCATTGAAATCTTCAAGTCCAGTAATCTTCTTATCATCAAAAGAGACATTGATAGATTCCATGACAACCCTTGTTCTTAAATTTTAGACTCTGAAGGCTTTTGTAGAAAGTGGATATCTAACAAAGATTCCTTCATCAGCTTTTAGATCAGATTTGGATAGCTGTTCGGGATGAGTCTTAAGAAAAAAACACTTGCATCCAAATACATGAAAATACTTCAGATTTGGGTTCTTTTTCTTCACCATCTCATATGGTGTTTTTCCATGCTTGTTAATGAGTGTTGCATTCTGAGTAAAACAAGCAGTCTGCACAGCTTCAACCCAAAAGTAGGTTGGCAACTTTGCTTCATCAAGCATAGTTTGTGCAACTTCAATAAGAGTTCTATTCTTTCTTTCAACAACTCCATTTTGCTGTGGAGTTCCAGGAGCAGAAAATTCCTACTTTATTCCATGGTCTTTGCAGAACTCTTCCATAATCAAATTCTTGAACTCAGTGCCATTATCACTCCTTATGATCTTCACATAATCTTTGACCAATTTATCCAGTTGCTTGACATGATCAGTCAAGATAGATGCAGTTTCACTATTTGTATGCAAGAAATACACCCATGTGTATCTGGTGAACTCATCCACTATGACCATAGCATATTTCTTCTTTGTTATAGACATGACATTAACTAGACCAAATAGATTAACATGTAGTAGGTGATAAGGCTAAAGAATTGATGATTCAGTCTTGCTCTTGAATGAAGATTTTCTTTGTTTTTCCTTTTGACATGAATCACAAAGGCCATCAGGAGCAAATACTGATTTTGGCAGTCCTCTCACAAGATCTTTCTTGACTAGTTCATTTATATTGTTAAAATTTAAATGAGAAAGTTTCTTGTACCAATCCCAGCTTTCTTCAATTGATGTTCTGCTCAAGAGACAGATTGCAGAACCATCAGTACTTGTTGAAAGCTTGGCTTCATAAATGTTACCATGCATGTATCCTTTCAGAACAACTTATCCTGTAGATTTGCTTACAACTTCACAGTGTTCTTCAAAGAAATCCACATGATAACCTCTGTCACAGATTTGACTCACACTCAGCAGATTGTGTTTAAGTCTGAGACCAGAGCTACTTTTTCAATGATGACATTCCCAAGATTGATATTGCCATATCCCAGAGTTTTTCCAATGTTTCCATCTCTATAAGAAACACCTGGGCCAGCTTTCTCCACAGACTCTGATAGCAGGGCTTTATTTCCAGTCATATGTCCTGAACATCCATTGTCCAGAACTAGGATGTTCTTCCTGTTGCCCTGCAATCACAAAGACCACTAATGATTAGTTTTAAGGACCCAGACTTGCTTGGATCCTTTGGCCTTTTTAAGTTTGTTAACATTTGCAGTGGATTTAGCATAAGAGTTTATGTTAACAGTTTTATTATCATAATTTGCGATATCAGACTTTGCATCAGAACTTATACTAGAAGGAATAATGCTAACTTTCTTTACAGAAGGTTTTATTTGATATAAATCATAGTACAAACTATGATATTCCTTACAAGTATAAATGGAATTCCATAAACTACGACAATGAAAACAAGGATTTTGTGGCTTATATCTAACAGACTGACTCTTAACTCTTGATTTTGAAGGTAAGGAGTTTATATTCTTATTCTTGCTATAAAAAGAAGCCAGATGGTTAGAATTTCCACAGTTATGACATGTTTTTCTAGGAGTATTAGGAACAGGCTTATAATTGTTACTTTTGTTCACACCTTCCTTTCCATTCCTATTTTTCCTAGGTGGATTTACCTTGTTTACATTCTTAGCATCTTTCAGCTTATGCTTAAGCTGCTTCTTTGTCATTAAGCCTATGTTAACTTCAGTTGGCTTATCCTATTTAGATTTGTCAGAAGTTACTTTCTTCTTTACTTCTTATTTATCAATATCAGACTTTGCAATTACAAACTTAACAGGATTTACCTTTGGTTATTGTTTAACAACCATATGCTCAGTTTCTACAGTTCCCTTACTGTTCTTATCATCTCCATAACCTAAGCCCTCTTTCCAGTTTCCACTACTAAGAATATCCTGAGTTGCTTTACCCGAGTTAGTCCAAGTCCTGATAATCTCTCTTTCCTTTTCTAACTCAGTTTTTAGAGATTCATTCATTTTTAACACTTCATCCCTAACATAAAAGACATCATCTCAATCTTTCTGAGTTTGATGGAACATGACTAACTCTTTTTCTAAAAAATCATTCCTCTTTTTATAAGCAAGATTTTCAGAAGTTAATCTTTCACATGTTAAAGTTTGATCTTTATAACTAATGAACATGGTCTTAAGATATCTTCTCAACTCAGTAATATCATCAGTATGAAAGGCATAAGTAGTTTGAGGTACCTTTTAGTCAGCAGTATCCGAACTACTATCAACATTTGCCATCAAGGCATAGTTTTCCTCATCCTCAGAATCTAAAGCATCTGACCAGCTTTTCTTCTTTGTGACAAGAGCCTTTCCTTTGTCACTTTTCCCTTTTCTGCAATCTGGAGATATGTGGCCTTTCTCACCTCAGTTGTAGCATTTAACATTTGAGTAATCTCCTCTGTCAGACTTTCCTCCTTTGCCTTCAGATTTTCTAAAACTTTTCTTATCAGAATTTGCACCTTTCCTGGAAAACTTATTTCCTCTCCTGAATTTCCTGTATGCAATCTTTGTGATCCCTTTCACCATAAGAGCACACAACTTCATCATCTCATCATCAGGGTCCATCTCAGGTATACTTTCAGTTTCTGAGTCATCATCACTATCAGAACTTGATGACTCAGTATCAGACTTTGTGATGAGAGCCTTTCCCTTGCCTTTCCTTGAGGCAGCTTCTTTGAGACTTTCCTCCTCAGCCACAAAGGCAATTGTCCTTGACTTTCTTCCATTCCTCTTGCTTCTTTGTTCCATCTCAAGTTCATGAGTCTTGAGCATCCCATAAATTTCATCAAGAGTTGTTTTATCAAGATTATAGTTGTCTCTTATTATTGTGGCCTTCAAATCCCATCTTTCAGGAAGAGCTAACAGGAATTTAAGATTTGAATCTTCAATATCATACTCTTTGTCAACTAGTGACAAATCATTCAAGAGTTTGACCAATCTGTCATATAAATCAATTAATCATTCATCAGGCTTTGAGTCAAAGTGCTCATACTTTTGAGTGAGTATCGTCTTCCTATTTTTCTTGATTGAATCAGTTCCCTGGCACCTTGTTTCCAAAGCATCCCATATCTCTTTTGCAGTCTTACAGTTAATTACCCTGTTTGACATGACATTATCAATGGCACTATGCAGCAAGTGTCTTACCTTTGCATCCTTTGCAATCGATGAGATATCTTCAGCAGTGTAATCACTTTTCTCCTTTGGTACAGACTTTGTTGGCTGACCTGCAACTTCCACAGAGAGTTTGGTTGGAATATGTGGTCCTTCATAAATCCTGTCGAGATATTCTGGATCTGTAGCTTCCAGAAACATAGCCATCTTCACTTTCCATATGGAATACTCAGAAGGTTTCAACATGGGAACTCTTATAGTCTCATATCGACTATGAGTTACGGTTTTTGGAGGTTCTTCAGTTTTGGTGGGCTTGGTTGGAGTTTCTTCTTCAGACATGATTGATTTTGGATCTTAAACTGTTTGAGTGTTAACAGAAGGCTCTGATACCACTTGTTAGGTCACACACACTGTAGAAGGGGGTTGAATACAGTGTTTAGCACAATCAAATGGAATATAAGAACTCAAGTAACAGAAAATATATTTTATTCAACACAATAAACTCTGTTTCAATGTGGAACTGTCCTCTCTCAGTGATGAACAAATTATCACGAGAGCTGCTAGAGTTACAAAGAATAATAACTTCGATAATCGTAACACTTATAGTGTAAACTCTATGCCTGTGTTTATATACTACACAGTTACAAGATAATCTTCTAATTGATATGGAATATAATTCTGCTTCCTAAAATATATCAACTAGTTATCTTTTCTTCCAAGTATTCTATTCTTCATATAATTCCTTCTTCATGCACAGTTCTTTTTGTCTTAGTCTCGATCTTCTTTCCTTTCAATCAGCCGCCTGCCTTATCTGAAAGTCATCTTAAGTCCTGTTATTATCTCCTGATAAATATCTTCTGAACCGTAAGTTCTGATAACTTAAGTTCTGATATCTTAAGTTCTGTCTTCAGTATAAGTGCTGATTTCCAGTTAAATAATGATTTGTCCTGTTAGGTAAGATCTAAAAACTAAACACAAATCATATTACACATGACATTATCAAATATATCTAACACTTTTCATCCTTAACTTCTGCTAACTCAAACACTTTCTCCATTTCTCTTAACCACGACTGATCTTTATCGGGTCGGGAAATCCTAAGAACTCTGGGGGATGATAGATTGAAAATGTTTAAAGTTTCCAACTTTAGGGGCTATGGGTTGTTGCAAAAGCTGAGCAAGTCGGCTCATCATAGTGGTATCTTGGTTTAGTTCTTGGTCTTGGGTTTGAATTTCTTCTTCTTAGTGATCTGGTGAGTTGGCCATTTCTTACAAACCTGATTGAGCAATTATTTAGCAATACGATGGCATGGCATTGAAATATAAAATAACATTTTACTACAAAATCACTTTTGCGGGTTTTAAGCTTTACCCAATTTTTTTGCACATGCAATCCTATTACTATAAAATTTCTCATACCAGTTGTGTTTTCTCATAACACAGGGTACGATTTTATGAAATTTTAAACACGGTTGTATAGAAACATGGTATGCAAAACAGTTATAATGATTTCAGGGTCCACAATAGGAAACAAGACATGTGGTTGATTCAACAAACCAAAGGTACATAAATAAAGGTTTGATCACAACAAGTTCTGAAATAGGGTACAATAATATAACAGGGTTAAACAGAGGAAAAACTGGAAAACATCCCCTATCTACCTCTAACTTTTAACAACCACTACGATACAAAGTCCTAAAATACAATACAACATAACAAATGAAAAAGGGATCCCAACATCTGACCAAGTATCCCAAGCTTACTGACGTTGAAAAGAAACAACAACAACTACGGACTCCACCAGATGTCTCACCTGATCAATCTAACATCTAATCATCCAGAATCTCTCCCAACACAACAAACATCCAGCGAATGATCTTATGCAGACTCTGGGCCTCAGCATCAGCATCACTAGTGGATGGTACCTCATCCAATCTCCTCCGGGAAACCTACTCCACCAACTGAATCCTAGCTCTCCACTCCTCCTCCATAACTAAAGTCCTCTGCCTAGAGTCTCGAACTAGCCTATCCACCAAAGCTCCCAACTCAGGAATGTGGGAGTAAACAAAGTCTCGATCCTGGGCTAACTTGCCACCAACACTGACAGGCACAATCTTAGGCATCTCAGACTCTAGATCAGGGGCTGGGGTCTCTGACTCTGGCCTCAAGGGTGATATCTGCATAGGAATCTCATTACTCTCTGATGGATTCTCCTCTGGATCTGAACTAACATACACAGGCTCCTTTGAAGATGGTGGAATGGGATCCACTGGGGTACCGGTTAAACTAATCTCTGAATTAGAATCACTACCACTACTGGGGTCCTATGAGAAAACACAATACAACAACCAAGACACAGCGTTTGGGTTAAAAAAACTTCCAACTAACTCACACCCTAACTCTAGTTGCCACTTTAGCCTATTCACCTATTCACTTTACTTAGACTATACCTAATAGTCTAACTCAACTCTATATGAGTCGTACACTCTCGCGATATAGTTTTATAACCCAAAATACCCTTTTATCCTAACTTGTCTCAGGGACTAGATCCTGTAGCTTTGATACCAACTTGTGCTGCCCTCAATCTCGGGGTTAGGAAATGAGGATCCACACAATATTAAACCAACAATAAATAAGCATAAACCCCGATTAACTACTAACAGGATCTAACAGGATAAAGTTTGAGACAAGATTAATACTACCAACCATATTATATAAATTACAACCCAAAATAATACCAAATTTACATAATCGATTCCGACTTGGAACCGACAGATAACCCATTGTATCTTTACAAACTTTTCGACTAAGCGCTTGCTCACACATAACCTGTACTACCTGCTCTGGCATCTGGAAGCCTACAACACGGTAGGGACCACCAGGCACGCTCTTACGAGCAGTGCGCCTAAGTCTGGCTATCATCTTGCTTTACTGCTGTAACGACCGAAAATTTCGCTTGTATTATATTCTAATAAAGATAATTTATGTGTATTATTATGTGATTAAGTGTGTTGAGTCGTAAAACCCTAACTGCTAGGTGCTACGTGTTGTCTGTTTTGATCGGAATGTGTTTCGAGTATTTCTTGAGTGTTTTATTATAAGTTATAGGTTTTATATCAAAATCTGTACAACTCAAACAGTGTTTTAAAAGTCCGTATTTTAAACAAAATCATTGGCCCTATTCTGCCAAGAACGGCCTATACCATATCGATATTCTGAACATCTAGACGTTTAACAAATTTACCTCATTCGCGAAAAACGACTTTTCCGGGCCCCTTTGAGAGTCAAAAACCCCACAAAAATCAGATTTTTATTTTTATATGATCATGAAATTATCAAAAAACAATTTTCTTTGCATTTTTGTAATATTCACAATTTTTGGGAATTTTTGGCATATATTTTGTATTTATTGGATATTTAAAAATTCATAATTAATACCCAAAAATTTTAAAAATTGGGGCCAAATATTTTTATTAGATGTGTAATTAGCCCCTTAATTTTATTTGGGGGTATTATTTTCATAAATATATATAGCTGATTATGATTAATTAATTAGTTAATTAATATAAAAAAATCAGAAAATCAAGAAATTCTAGTGTTGGTGAAGAACAATCAGAGAATTAAACTACAGATTTGAAGGTGATTCTTTTATCCAAATTCTTCATGTGAGTAACCAAAATGATCCTCTTGATCTCTACTTTCTATCCATGTCATCAATTTCATATTTCAGTTACTCGATCTTCAATTTGTTTTTTTAGGGTGTATACTCGAAGTAGGGGTTTATGATACAGGAATTGTTTGATTGTAATGAAGATCAAGTTAGTTTTATCAAAGTTTTAGGATTGATTTGGTATATTTATTTTGATTTTGTAACCCCTGGAAGATGGTTCCTGAGTTCATAGTTTTTAGAAAATTTTGATTTCATTATTGTTGATTTATAGATGTTTTTGATTGTTGTTAGTTGTTGGGATCGATTCTGGAACTCATTAACTTCGATTTCGTGTATTAATTGTTGAGTTTGGTTTACATTTTGGTGAGAATCATTTTTCCGATGAAGTTCATCAGAGGAGATCGGGAGTTGGCCAGAGATGGATGAGGGATGGTGTTTGGACGGCGGTGTTGCGGTGGAAGGAGTGCTGCAGTCGTGGGGAATCTTTTGGCATCAAAAACGCGAAGCAACAACGTCTTGGAAGCACGGAACGGGCTCGCCGGAAAACTCCGCCGGTGGCCGGAGCTGTGGCAGATTCAAGCGGGTCGACCCGCGTTCTTGGCGACCCGAATTACCGACCTGTTAACCTGGTGAAATAACACGGTTTTGATCCTTCAGCCCCAATTCCTTTCCCTGATTTATGATTCTAAATTTTTAATTATTTAGTTTATTTTTATAAAATCAAAAATCAGTTTTAATAATTCTAAAAATTAATTAAAAATTAGATTTAAAATTTGAAAAATATGATAAATAATTTCTGAATTATTTTATTAAATATAGAAATTCGAGATTAATTATTTATTTAATTATTTAATTATCTATTTAATTATTTATTTAATTATTTATTATTATATAATTAAGTTATTATTTAATAAATAAGATTAAATAGATCGAATAATTTGATTAATAATTCGTTAATTAATCAAATAATATGAGTAACTCGTAATTATACGAGTAGTAGTTCGATAAGTTGGAATTAGTATTCGAGCGTTCGTTTATTTATACGATTAGAGTTGTAATAATTATTCGTATCGAATAATTAGTTATTATTAATCGATTTAATTAAATAATTTGTAAATAATTTATAATAATTTGTAATTAATTCTAAAAATTAGGGATTAATTATTTTTAAAATTCAATAATTCTTAAATAAATATAATAAAGGTTTAGTTAATTATAATTAATTAATTATAATTAATTTATAATTAATTAAATCTTGTTTATTGTGTAGTAATTAAATCGTTAGTCCGATTTGAGTGAAACGAAGACCCTTAGACTCTATTAAAAGACCCAAAAATAATTGTAAATCATAATTTCTTTCGGAAGTTAGTCCGCTTGTGGTAATTAATTGTTTATAGGCCCTATTAGGGGTAGAACCGAGTCTAATAAATCCCGAAAAATTAGAAATCGAACCTGATAGTGTTAGTTAATGCGAGTATAAGCCTAGTATCGATTCTATAAATAATTATGAGTCTAAAATCAATTATGTGCCTTAAGTGCTATGTTCTTTACGTGATTATGTGAACCTTATATGTTATATTATATATGCGAGTATGATAGAATCATATCAGTAGACGATTAGGGCTACGTGGTACCAATTCGAGATACGCGTATGAGATAAGTTATCTAAATGAATATATTTCCATGATAGATTCGGTACCAACAAGGCAAATCAAGTAAGAGACAGAAGGCAGTGAATCATATGAGGTGAAGTGCACACCAGACAAGTTTTTCCCCTATTCTAAGTTCAGAATAGTGAAATATATCCAACTTTCCACATGAATTACACCTTGATAATTTTTGTTCACATATACTGATACATAAGTATTGATCCTTGTTTCTATTTCATTTCGATTCTTGATTTCTCCCAATTTATTGAATCCTCTATTCATATTCCAATACTTTTACCCTTGTTACATATACTCTGATATATCCTGATGTTGGGATACATCGAAAGCATACCGATTATTCCGAATGCTAAGCTATGGAATGATGGTTACGATACGGGCCGGGTATTAACCAGACCCTGGATTATTAGGCCATAGTTTCCTGGGTACCCCTTATGTTGGTTGGGTCTATGCAGCTGGGTATAGATCCGCACTGTATCCTGACTGATCAGCAGGTTATAGTGCATATGTTGGTTCTTATTTCTAGTCTCATTCATTTGGCACTTGCCAGTAATGGCAAGTTATTATTCTATATAGAAACAGATGGTTGTTCAAACCAGTAGATTACGGTTCACTTATTCTTCTCTCTTTACACTATATATATTTGGCATTTGTTTTTCAGTTAAGGTTGAGAATGAAACCCATCAGAACCCGAGTAGTCAAGAAGTGCTTTAAGCAGCGGGACCCTCTTATACCAAAAGTGTTTGTACCTATCCCATAAGAGAGCTTTGAGTTACCAGATCAGGTGTAGCAGGAAGAGTAATAGTTGTAGTTTGAATAAAAGATGTTTAGTTTAAAATGGGAATAGAATAATATTTTGTAATAAAGAGAGTTCTTGAGGCAGATTATTTAAACTGGTTTGTAATAAAGTTGGTTTGTATTTCTTATTTTCAATCCTTAACCTTAAAAAGAACCTGAGTAGTAGTAGTTCGAGGTAATTATTTTATTTATATTATTCTTGTACAAGTTTAGTGAGTAGTTAGTGTTAATAATGCCCCAAATCTATACCCCGGATTTGAATGGTGTTATAGTTGGTATCAGAGCTTAGGTTTTGGCCCTTGAAAATAAGAACATTAGAGTTAAGATAAGATAGGAAGATCACATAAGATATGAGTAATGGTATTAGGGTTTTTTGTTTATTAAATTAGGAGTTTGTGAGTTCTAGAAATGTAATTTGATCTTTTCTTGTATTATGGTTATTCTATTAGATGGCTTCCTCAGCATCTTCCTCAGAGCGGATAGCTTTAGACCCAGTTCTTCCACGGGCATCAGCTCAGGCATTTCCACTATTGCCACCACCATTACCTCAAGGACCACCACCAGAGCAGTTTCCAGTACCCCCAGTACCAGAGGTACCTGACTTTATTGATTATTTTCCTTATTTTGAGCCAGAGGTACCTGATTTTCTGCCGTTGGAGTTTTTGATATTTGACATTCCTGATATGGTTGGCATCCCTCAATGGGAGGAGTTAGAGCCGCATATCCAGCACCACAGACAGAGATCCCATAGTTACAGATAGAGCCACTGATGTTTGCACCCCTAGAGCAGCCTGTATTATTTCCCGCAACATTGGCTATTTATGCACCTGTGCCTGGGATATACCAGTTTGCTCAGCAGGAGTTCATGGATGAAATAGTTGTTGACCAGCCATTACTTACCCGAGGTTCCCAGACTGATCTTCGTGAGCCCCATATGGTATCTTACCAGCACTTCAAGAGTGAGAGAGAGGAGAGGCTGAGATGGCAGGACCAGTGTCGAGAGATACTTGGGTAGTTCGAGACTAGAGAGGATGGACCAGTCAGAGTGCTCCAGCCGGATTATATATTGAAGGAGAGACTCCATCAGATACTTATGGCAGGATCTCAGGAGATGGTTGATTTGAGACAGCAGGACATGCGCACCAATGCCGTATACCGTAAAGCGATGAGAGTGACCGAGGCCGTACTAGAGGCGCTACAGCAGGAGTTGGGCTGAGTGCCACCCGGATTTTGATTTCAGCTGATAGTAGGATGTTGTACCATGTGTATTATATGTTGATAGATTCAGCATAGTATAGTATGACTAGTTTGTATGTGTATAGCCGCTAGTTTTGACTGGTAGTACTAGCAGGAGGACTCACCTGATGTAGACCATTTTTTGTATCAAGCACTGACACCTGCAGCTGGTGTTATACATATATATATAAAATGAACCTTTTCACGTTTTATTTTATTTTCCAGTCCTTTAAGAATTTATATTTATTTTACTGTTTTACCGTTACATATTTTAAAATGTTGTTTTTATTTACAACCATGTTGTACCATTTATTTTTCCAAAATTTTCAATTATTTCAAAATGAATTACTTAAACATTAAACTGTTTTTAATTACTTGTTTTAGATACTTTGCAAATTGTTTTTCTTTCCCATATAAACTATTTAAATTTTGTTTTAATATCATACAAATTGTTTCTTTATTCATATCACCTATTTAATAAACTGTTATTAAAAGAACCAATTGTTTTATTATCAGAACTATGACACCTAAAAGAAAAGCAAGACCTGACTCGTCTAATGGAAATACCGAGGGTCAGAACAATAATAATAACCCCGGACCAGATGTTCCAACTCATGCAATTAGATATGATAATGATGCAGCAACAGATGTAACAACAACAACAACAGTAATTTTAACAACAAATGTTATAATAAGTCGTTCATCCAGAGCAACAAGCACCACCAGCAGCATCAATAGTTACTTTAATACAATTCCAGTCAGTGAAGCCTCCAGAATTCGAAGGTTCCGCAGATCCTACTAAGGCGAGAGCTTGGTTAAAAGAAATGAAAAAGGCCTTTGCGTTAGTAAAAGTTAAGGAAGATAAGAAAACAGATTTCGCTAGTTACTTTCTGAAAGGTGATGCCAATTATTGGTCGGAATCGAAGAAGGCTTTGGAGGGCGAAGGTGTAGTGAATTGGGATAGATTAACCTATCTTTTTCTGGAAAAGTATTTTCCTCGTTACATGAAGAATCAAATGGAGATCAAGTTCTTAGAGTTGAAGCAGGGTAATTTATCGGTCACTGATTATGAAGCCAAGTTTACTGAATTGGCTAGGTTTGTTCCTGAGCAGGTAGATACTGATGAAAAGTGAGCTAAGAGGTTTCAACAGGGATTGAAGCCATGGATCCGTAGCAGGGTAGTAGTGTTCGAGCTGACAACTTATACAGCCATTGTTCAGAAGGCCATGATTATTGAAGGAGAGAGTGAAGCGTCTCAGAAAGAAAAGGGACCAGGAAGTTTCCAGAACCGTTCTAATAGAAGTCCGGTATTCCAATCCCGGGGAAATGTGAATTTCAGGAGGACAGAGCAGGGCAACCAGAGGACGGGTAACCGACTCCCAGCCCCAAATCAGCAAAGACTTATCCGACCGCCAATACCTGATTGCAGAACATGTGGAAATAAGCATACTGAGATTTGTAACAAGCCAAATGTCACGTGTTTCAAGTGCAAGCAAAAGGGACACTAGTCTGGAGAATGTCCGATAGGGAAGGAAGAAGTCACTTGTTTCCAATGCGGAAGAAGAGGACACATTGCCAAGGACTGTTGAGGAGCAGCAATGGTCGCCAGCATTCCAAGGGTTTTAACATTACCTCCGCCACCACCACAGAACTAGCCCAGGGAAAGGACTTTTAACATGTCAATGAAAGAAGTTGTACAAAGTCTGAATGTGGTTGCAGTTACGCTTCCTGTGAATTCTATAAATGCTCAAGTACTGATTGATTCTGGAGCTACGAGGTCTTTTATTTATGAAGATTTTATTTCTAAGATATATTGTGAGATTCAGTGGTTAGACGAAGTGTTAATTATAAAGTTCGTAAACGATGATCAGATTACGGTAGATCGAGTGTGTCCAGGTTGTGATATTGAGATAGCGGGACATCATTTCTCAGTTGACTTGATACCTTTCAAGTTAGGAGAATTTGATATTATTTTAGGAATGGATTGGTTAGCCAGTAATAATGGTCAGATTGATTGCGCAAATAAGACGGTAAAACTACAAACTGAAGAAAATGCAATAGTAACGTTTAAAGGCGAAAAGTAAAAGCATATATTCTTAATGATAATGTAGACGAGGAGATTATTACGTCAAGGTTGTCAAGCTTATTTAGCCTATGTGTTGGATACGGAAAAAGAAAATACGAAGATTGAAGATATTCCTGTAGTTTGTGAGTTCCCCGATGTCTTTCCAGATGAAATTCTAGAATTACCTCCGGATCGAGAAATCAAGTTTACTATTGAATTGGCACCAGAAACTGAACCAATTTCAAAAACTCCATATCGAATGGCACCTGTTGAAATGAAAGAGTTAGAAAAGCAGTTGCAGGATCTTCTCGATAAAGGAATCATAAGGCCCAGTGTATCCCCATGGGGTGCACCAGTGTTGTTCGTGAAAAAGAAGGACGGTAGCATATGACTATATATAGATTATCGTGAGCTAAACAAGTTAACTATCAAGAATAAATACCCTTTGCCCCAAATCGATGACTTATTTGATCAACTGGAAGGAACAACATGTTTTTCGAAAATCGATTTAAGATCAGGTTATCATCAATTGAAGATCAAGGCAGTTCAAAGAATACGTTCCGAACGAGATATGGACACTACGAATTTCTTGTGATGGTGTTTGGACTAACCAATGCACCAACAACATTTATGGATTTGATGAACCGAGTATTCAAGAAGTACCTGCATAAGTTTATCATTGTATTTATTGATGACATCTTGATCTACTCGAAGATAGAAGAATAACATGCATAGCACTGAATATGACATTTGAAACATTGAGAAAGGAACGACTTTATGCGAAATTTTTAAAATGTGAATTTTGGTTGAAGGAAGTGCAATTTCTAGGTCATATCATCAATGTTGACGGAATTCAAGTCGATCTAGCAAAGATTGAAGCTAATTTTAAACTGGGAAAAACCAAAGACTCCTACGGAAGTCCGCAGTTTCTTGGGGTTAGCAGGTTATTATATAAGATTTTTTAAAGATTTTGCAAAGATAGCCACGCCATTGACCATGTTGACCCAGAAGAATGAAAAGTTTGAATGGAATCAGAAATACGAAGAGAGTTTCCAAGAATTGAAGAATCGATTGGTAACCGCACTTGTACTTGTTTTACCTGATGATCAAGGAAATTGTGTCATTTACATCGACGCTTCTTATGGAGGACTTGGATGTGTTTTGATGCAACATGGCAACGTAATTGCATACGCTTCCAGACAACTAAAGTCTCATGAGCAGAAATATCTAACGCATGATCTGGAACTAGAAGCAATTGTATTCACACTGAAACTTTGGAGACATTACCTTTATGGCGAGAAGTGTGAAATTTACACGGATCATAAAAGTCTGAAGTACATTTTCATGCAGAAGGAACTCAACATGAGACAACGGCGTTGGCTAGAGCTAATCAAAGATTATGACATATCTATCAATTATCATCCAGGCAAAGCAAATGTTATAGCAGATGCACTGAGTCGAAAGGAAAGATTGAACCTGTTAACATCTTCAGAAGACATGATCAAAGAATTCGATAAATTGGAAATTGATGTTCGTGTTCCAAAAAGCTCCACTGAAATGATTTACGCAATGACTTTTCAACCAGAATTATTAGAAAATATAAGAAAATGTCAAGAAGAAGTAATGAATCATGAAATCGATGATTTGTTAGGAGAGGAAATTACCCGCCAGAAAGATGACAAGGGAATTTTTCGAGTTGCTTCGAGAATCTGGATACCTAATGTACCGGAATTGAAAGTAGAAATTTTGCAAGATACTCACAACTCAAGATATTCAATTCATCCCGGAAGTACCAAGATGTATAGAGATCTGAAGGAAAACTTTTGGTGGCCAGTTATTAAAAAAGAGGTAGGGGAATGGGTCAGTAAGTGTTACACGTGCCAACGAGTCAAGGCTGAACGCCCGAGCGGATTACTACAACCACTAGATATTCCATTGTGGAAATGGGAACACTCGGCTATGGATTTCGTAGTGGGACTACCAAGGACCAGGGCAAATCATGATGTAATTTGGGTTATCATCGACAGATTAACGAAGTCAACACATTTCCTTCCAATCAATGAAAGGTTTTTGCTTGACAAGTTAGTACATCTATATCTCAAGGAAATTATGATGTGTCACGGAGTACCTGTGTCCATTGTATCGGATCGAGATCCCCGTTTTAATTCGAGATTTTGGAGACAATTCGAGGAATGTCTAGGGACCAAATTAAACATGAGCACTACTTATCATCCACAAATAGACGGGCAAAGTGAAAGGACTATTCGGACAATTGAGGATATGTTACGTGTTTGTGCAATAGATTTTGAAGGCAATTGGGATGAGCACTTATCGCTAGTGGAATTCTCTTACAACAACAGCTATCATGTGAGTATCGGAATGCCACCTTATGAAGCATTATATGCAAGAAAATGCAGATCACCTACATGTTGGGATGAAGTTGGAGAGCGCAAAATTCTAGGTCCAGAACTGATTCAGCAGACCAAGGAAAAAGTAGAACTTATTCGAAAGTGACTCGAAGCTGCGCAAAATTGACAACGTAAATATACAGATCCAACCAGAAGGGATATGGACTATCAAGAAGGAGAACATGTACTAATAAAGATATCACCATGGAAGGGATTAACTAGGTTTGGCAATAAAGGGAAGCTAAAGCCTCGATACGCTGGTCCATTTGAAATTTTAAAGAGAGTTGGAAAAGTTGCATACGAGTTAGCCTTACCACCCCATATGTAGCATATTCATAATGTATTTTATGTGTCAATGCTTACGAAGTATAACCCTGATTCAAAGCATGTAATAGAATATGAGCCGATAGAGCTTCAGGAAGATTTATCGTATGTAGAACAGCCGGTAAGAATTATAGATCGGCAAGAGAAAGTCTTAAGAAATAAGTCTGTACCATTAAGGAGAGTTTTGTGGAGGAATCCCGTGGTTGAAGAATCAACTTGGGAGTTTGAGAGTGATATGTTAGAAAAGTACCCTCAGTTATTTTCATAGCGTGATTCTGAGGACAGAATCCTATTAAGTGGGGGAGAATGTAACGACCGAAAAATTTTGCTTGTATTATATTCTAATAAAGATAATTTATGTGTATTATTATGTGATTAAGTGTGTTGAGTCATAAAACCCTAACTGCTAGGTGCTACGTGTTGTCTGTTTTGATCGGAATGTGTTTCGAGTATTTCTTGAGTGTTTTATTATAAGTTATAGGTTTTATATCAAAATTCGTACAGCTCAAACAGTGTTTTAAAAGCCCTTATTTCAAATAAAATCATTGGCCCTATTCTGCCAAGAACGACCTATACCACATCGATATTCTGAACATCTAGACGTTTTACAAATTTACCTCTTTCGCGAAAAATGTCTTTTCCGGGCCCCTTCGAGAGTCAAAAACCCCACAAAAATCAAATTTTTATTTTTATATGATCATGAAATTATCAAACATCGATTTTATTTACATTTTTGTAATATTCAAAATTTTTGGAAATTTTTGGCATATATTTTGTATTTTTTGGATATTTAAAAATTCATAATTAATACCCAAAAATTTTAAAAATTATGGCCAAATATTTTTATTAGAGGTGTAATTAGCCCCTTAATTTTATTTAGGGGGTATTATTTTCATAAATATAAATAGCTGATTATGGTTACTTAATTAGTTAATTATTATAAAAAATCAGAAAATCAAGAAATTCTAGTGTTGGTGAAGAACAATCAGAGAATTAAACTGCAGATTTGAAGGGGATTCTATTATCCAAATTCTTCATATGAGTAACCAAAATGATCCTCTTGATCTCTACTTTCTATCCATGTCATCAATTTTATGTTTCAGTTACTCGATTTTCAATTTGTTTTTTTAGGGTTTATGCTCGTATTGGGGATTTATGATACATGAATTGTTCAATTGTATTGATGATCCGGTTAGATTTATCATAGTTTTAGGATTGATTTGGTATATTTATTTTGATTTTATAACCCCTGAAAGATGGTTCCCGAGTTCATAGTTTTTAGCAAATTTTGCTTTCATTTTTGTTGATTTATAGATGTTTTTGATTGTTGTTAATTGTTGGGATCGGTTCTAGAACTCATTAGCTTCGATTTCGTGTATTAATTGTTAAGTTTGGTTTACGTTTTGGCGAGAATCATTTTTCCGATGAAGTTCATCGGAGGAGATCGGGAGTTGGTCGGAGATGGAGGAGGGATGGTGTTTGGACGGCGGTGTTGTGGCGGAAGGAGTGTTGCAGTCATGGGGAATCTTTTGGCATCAAAAATGCGAAGCAACGACGTCCTGGAAGCACGAAACAGGCTCGCCGGAAAACTCCGACGGTGGTCGCAGCTGTGGCAGATTCAGGCAGGTCGATCCGTGTTCTTGGCGACCCGAATTACCGACCCGTTAACCCGGTGAAATAGCCCGGTTTTGATCCTTCAGCCCCAATTCTTTTCCCTGATTTATGTTTCTGAATTTTTAATTATTTAGTTTATTTTTATGAAATCAAAAATTAGTTTTAATAATTCTAAAAATCAATTAAAAATTAGATTTAAAATCTGAAAAATATGATAAATAATTTCTGAATTATTTTATTAAATTTAGAAATTTGAGATTAATTATTTATTTAATTATTTATCTAATTATTTATATAATTATCTATTATTTTATAATTAAGTAATTATTTAATAAATAAGATGAAATAGATCGAATAATTTGATTAATAATTCGTTAATTAATCAAATAATATGAGTAACTCGTAATTATACGAGCAATAGTTCGATAAGTTGGAATTAGTATTCGAGCGTTCGTTTATTTATACGATCAGAGTTGTAATAATTATTCGTATCGAATAATTAGTTATTATTAATCGATTTAATCAAATAATTTGTAAATAATTTGTAATAATTTGTAATTAATTCTAAAAATTAGGGATTAATTATTTTTAAAATTCAATAATTCTTAAATAATTATTAAAAAATATAATTAAGGTTTAGTTAATTATGATTAATTAATTCTAATTGATTTATAATTAATTAAATCTTGTTTATTGCGTAGTAATTAAACCGTTAGTCCGATTTGAGTAAAACGAAGACACTTAAACTCAGATAAATGACCCGATTCTAAAAATAATGCGAGTATAAGCCTAGTATCGATTCTAAAAATAATTATGAGTCTAAAATCAATTATGTGCCTTATGTGCTATGTACTTTACGTGATTATGTGAACCTTATGTGTTATATTACATATGCGAGTCTGATATAATCGTATGGGTAGATGATTAGGGCTACGTGGTACCAATTCGAGATACGCGAATGAGATAAGTTATCTAAACGAATATCTTTCCATGATAGATTCGGTACCAACAGGGCGAATCATGCAAGAGACAGAAGGTAGTGAATCATACGAGGTGAAGTGCACACCAAACAAGTTTTTCCCCTATTCTATGTTCAGAGTAATGAAATATATCCAACTTTCCATATCAATTACACCTTGATAATTCTGGTTCACATATATTGATACATAATTATTGATCCTTGTTTCTATTTAATTTTGATTCTTGATTTCTCAAAATTTATTGAATCCTCTATTCATATTCCAATACTTGTAGCCTTATTATATATACTCTGATATATCCTGATGTTAGGATATATCGAAAGCATACCGATTGTTCCGGATGCTAAAGTATGGACTGGATGGTTACGATACGGGTCGGGTATTAACCGGACCCTGGATTATTAGGCCATAGTTGCCTGGGTACCCCTTATGTTGGTTGGGTCTATGCAGTTGGGTATAGATCCACACTGTATCCTGACTGATCAGCAGGTTATAGTGCATATTTTGGTTCTTGTTTCCAGTCTCATTCATTTGGCACTCGCCAGTAATGGCAAGTTATTATTCTATACAGAAACAGATGGTTGTTCAAACCAGCAGATTACAGTTCACTTATTCTTCTCTCTTTACACTATATATATATATATATATTGTTGCAGGCTTGTTGAGAAATTTTGGCTCACCCCCTTTTATTGTTATTCACCTTGTTTTTCAGTTAAGGTTGAGAATGAAACCCATCACAACCCGAGTAGTCAAGAAGCGAGTCAAGCAGCGGGACCCTCTTATACCAAAAGTGTTTGTCCCTATCCCAGAAGAGAGCTTTGAGTTACCTGATCAGGTGTAGCCGGAAGAGTAATAGTTGTAGTTTGAATAAAAGATGTTTAGTTTAAAATGTGAATAGAATAATGTTTTATAAGTTGTTTAAACTGGTTTGTAATAAAGTTGGTTTGTAGTTCTTATTTTCAATCCTTAACCTTGAAAAGATCCTGAGTGGTAGTAGTTCGGGGTAATTATTTTATTTATATTATGCTTGTACAGGTTTAGTGAGTAGTTAATGTTAATAATGCCCTAAATCTATACCCCGGATTTGGAGGGTGTTATAACTGCCATGGTTAGAACAAAGCATAATATATGAGTATGAAACTCAACAAGTAACTAAATGACAATTCTATGATGCAATAATCAAAATCTATTCACAATACTTTTAAGGCATTTACTTTTAAAACTCTAGGTGGCAGATTTCTATCTTTGGGCTAGGGAGGGTTTAAGAAAAAATAGTTGGGCTTTCAAGAATCAAGGTTCAAGATAAGGCGAAAGCCGACATTCATCACGAATCATTAACAAGATCTCAAGGATCTTTCAAATGGAAAGCGAGAATCTTTTTAACTCCGGGAATCAATTATATAATTGATAACAATATTAGAATAAGAATCAGGGTTCTCAAAGCTGTATGCTAAACAATAACACAATTAACTTATTTTGAATCATTATAAACCATTTCATTTTCAAAGAATCAATGTGCTAAAGCAATGTATTTAATATCCTTTACAAAGGGATAAGGAATACTTGATTGGACTACTTCAACTTTCAATTCATAATAATAATAATACGGGTGATTAGCCCGTACCGACCTCGATCTGGTCATTAAGGTGCCTATGGCATAATTTCAGCCTTAAATTAGACTAGCCCCGCTAGTCTCTTATATGACTGGACTAGTCCCACTAGTCTCCTACGTCTCAATCCAATCCATC
>NC_133652.1:179210683-179317919 GCF_009905375.1 Apium graveolens | reverse complement strand
ATACTGATTATTTCAAAACACAGCTTAGAGTCACTGTATTGAGTACTAAACATTTACAAGGTCTTCATTCAAATACTCATGCAGAGTTACATCTCTTAAGGGAAGAACTAATGAAGCAAGAACAAGTTCACAAGATTGATAAGAAAAAGTTCTTCCAACCTACCTTTGACAGGATTGCTTATTGAGAAGACTCAAGATAATCAACAAGCTCAGATTGATGATATTCTGAAAAATCAAGCTTCTCAGCAATCACAACTTAATGAAATCCAATCTTCAGTGGAATTGCTTGTCTCTCTTCTATTACCTGCTGATGCCAAAAAGGGGGAGAAAGTAATTAAGTCCAAATGCAAGACTGACAAGACACTGAAAGGGAAGGATGATGGAAAAGATGATCGAAGAAGCTCTGGAATGGGTAGAGGTCATAGTCAAGGTAGAGGATTCACATCAAGACAAGCTGAAATCACAAGTCACAGGACAAGTTCTGATACTGGGAAAAGGATAAGTTCTGCTACTAGTAAAAGGATAAGTTCTGATGAACTTTTAGATCTTGATGAAGAAATGTCAAGACAGTTATTTCTTCAGGAAAATCCAGGAATGGACTTGGAGAGTTTAATGAAAGAAGAAGCTAGGCTTAAATCAGAGAAAGTCACATCTAAATCTGAAGCTTCTGGTAAAAAGCCACTTCCAAAACTCAAAGGCATTGTGATCAAAGAAATGACACATTCTGAAGCAACATTGGCTAGATCACAACCACAGATAGATCCAAGATCCAAGGGTAAATAAAAGGTTGGTGAACCTATCAAGGTTTATGTACCTCCTGATGATGAAGAAATTACTGATGAAAAGGATGATCTTGCTCTGACTTCAAGAAAAGTTCTTAAAACGACCTCTGACATGGCTCAAGTTGTTCAGAGTCAAGAAATTGTAAGTTCTGATATTCAAAAGAAGCAAGTAACCTCTGACATAGCTCAAGTTAACTTGATATCCGAAGATAGACCAAAGACACTCCTACCAGGATTCACTAAAGCAAAACAGACTCAACCTTTGAAGACTACTGCAAGTGGTTTTGAAGCAAGAGTAGTTACTGGAAAGGAAGCAAGAGATAAAACTGGATTGGGAAGTGCTGATGAAAGGAGAATACAGAACACTACCAATGATCCAACTTCCTTGAGTGAACCAGGTATTGGAGCAACTCCTGAGAGATTGAATCAACTGGAATCTGTACAAATGGTTTACCATACCTACTTGAAAGAATACATCTTGTTGTATTTCATGACAGATGGTAGGGTTTATCATATAAGGCAAAATGCCATTCCGTTGAAGTATTTTGAAGAATTGGAGCATGAACTATTCTTACTTCAAGTGGATGACAGATTGACAGGGACTGCTACAAACTATTTGAAGGATCAGATTCAGAGACAGAAAAGGCTTTATTCTGTTAAGTTTGACAGCACATACGTTCCAAAGTACAGAGATCACAAGGGTGATATAGTTGAAATGAAGCCCAATTCTGCTCAAATTATAACTACCTTTCTAGGGTACAGGGCTGTGGAATTCAATCTTGAGTCTGATAAAGCTTATTTGATCAGACTGGATCAGGATATAAGAAAAGCAAAGATCAATGATCTCAGAGCTGCAATCTTTCAAATTGGTGAAGATACTGCAGAGCTTAAAGATGCCAAAAGGAGAATGATTGATGAACTTAGATATGCTGAGAGATGTTTGTTGAAGAACTATCTCAGAACAACTCCTGACATCAGAGAGATCAGATAATGAAGCCAAGTCAAAGATCTACAACTGCTTAAATTCTGATATTGGAACAGACTGAAGTTGTTATCAGAAGTTAAATATTGGTAAAGCTTTAAGGACTGTAAGTTGTAGTTATCAAGTCTAATTCTCATGCATTTGTACTTAATGTTTTTGACATCATCAAATATCTGTTAAACTTGTATATTATGCTAATTTACAAGTTGGGGGAGATTGTTAGATATATTTGATAATGTCATGGCTAATATGATTTATGTTTAGATTTCAGATCTTACTTAAAAGGACAAATCAGTACTTAACCATCAATCAATACTTATACTGAAAGTCAGGACTTAAGGATATCAGTACTTATATTATCAGGAGATAATCATCAGAAGTTAGATATCAGAATTTAAGTGCTGGAGTATGTTCAGATAAGGACAGTAGCTGATTAAAGGAAAGAATATCGAGATAAACATAAGAAGAGATATGCATGAAGAAGGAGTTCCGTGAAGAATGGAATACTTGGAAGAAAAGATATCTGATTGATTTATTTTAGGAAGCAGAATTATATTCCATATCAATTAGCGATTATCTTGTAACTGTGTAGTATATAAACACAGACATAGGGTTTACACTATAAGTGTTATCATATTCGAGAAGATTATTCATTGTAACCCTAGCAGCTCTTGTGATATTTGTTCATCACTAAGAGGTAACAGTTCCATACTGTAACAGAGTTTATTGTTTCAATAAAGTTTGTTTTCCGTTACTTAAGATATTAAAGTTCGATTTGATTGTATTATACACTGTATTCACCCCCACTACAGTGTGTGTGACCTAACATATTATATGACTAATTTGGAGTTCAGTAACATGTTCAAATTGATGTTTGATTCTCAGATTTGAAAATTAGGGTTTATAGCTTTGAATGTTCATAATTGAAATTTGGGTATTTCTTTGTTAAGGGTTATTGGTTATAATTAATGGTACCATATTGTAGATCGTTTAAAAACCAATAGAATGGTATATAATATATTAACAGAGGGTTCCCGGAAGCTGTTCGCCGGAAAACGCCAAAGAATGGCGGCGAAAACTTCGATCGACTCTTCCGGCTTGTTCAGGAAATATTTAGGTGTTATGTTTGTACGATAGTGATCCTGGGAATGTCAGGATCATTCGCTGTTAATTTGGTATAGTTCAGGGTGGTTTTTGCAGATGGCCGGAAAAGCTCCAGTCGCCGTTAATGGCGACTGGTCGGCCGGTGATCGGTAAACGGGGGAGACGATGGTCAAATTACCATTTGATCCCCTTAGTTTGCCAAGGGTTACAACTCTTGTACTGTTGTTTCAAAATTTTACAAAAACTAGATTTCTGTTTTATAATTTATAAAAATTGGATTTCTTTTTATATTAATTTCAGAAAATTGTTTTTAATTATTTAAAATTTCAAAATTCATTATTAATTTTTTTAGAAAATTATTTCTTATTTAAAAATAAATCTTAATTATTTAATTAATTAATTTTAGTTGATAATTAATTATTTATTCAGTCAATTAATTTAAATATTAATTGATTAATTAATTTAATTAGTTATTAATTAAATTAAATTTATTCTTTAATTAGATTTAATTATTTATTTTGATTCAAAAATTCTGAAAAATAGTTTCGAGCTTTAAAATATTATTTTAAAATATTTTCAAGACTCGATAATTATTATTAAATCAATTTAAAGTCAGATTCGAGTCTTGGAACCCTATTATTTAATTATAAAATGATTCGGAGACCCGTTTTAATCTTGAAAAATGTTCAAAAATTTGTATTAAATAGACCGTTCGTCCGTTGAATACAGAACGAACGTGTCTAGACTCAGAAAAATATTCTGCTTTCATTAAAAAAACTTTAGAGATATAAAATCTTTCGTTTCGAAAGGTCGCTTAATTTTGTAAATATTTCGGAAAATTATCATAAAATTATATTTCGACTCGATTTCAGTTTTGAACATACCGAGTCGAATGTTTTGACAAACTGAGTTATATGTTATATGAAATTTGTGATATGTGCCTTGTCTGTATGTGTTTTGTGAATTGTGAGTCCACGTGTCGATTAAGCTTTATATGATTAAAGATGATCCTTATTTTTTATTATCGGGCGGGTAGATGATAAGGATAAATGTAACACCCCCAGATCCGGGGTCCGGGATCCGGGTTGTCACGGTCTTTCTTTTCATAATATCACTTCACTTAATTAATAATAAATATCCTTATGCTGTGACCCCACACTAACACACACCACAACCCGTTATAGTCTCAGAGATGAAATTGAAATAAGTACAAGTCTTTGAATCCACAATTTAAAAGTTATTACAACCCAAAATGATTACTTGATAATTTACAGTTAATTACCATTATCTGCCACAAGTTATAATTATACATAATTTAATTCTCAAAAGTAGAGTGTCTGATCTACCAATAGATCTATCTCTGCAGCTATAGCAGCCACAACATCATCGGGAAGACGCGGGACGCTTCCCACGCGCTTGCGCTGGGTCTGCTGGAGTCTGGCCATCTTTCCTAACTGTTGTTGTGTGATGAAGAAATAAAGCAAGAGTGAGCCTTACAGCTCGCAAGATAATATATAGTGATAACAATAATATAAGTATCTAAATGGATACTTACTAGAATCTTTTATCAAGTGTAAGATAATTACTTACTAGATATAAGTAAAAACAAGGGATGAAGTTACCAAATACTTCACTACACTTATATCATTTATAAAACTACTTGAAGTACCACTGTTCAAAGTATAAAGAGTTTTCAACAGTTCATCACATAGATGAGACTACAAGACAAGATTTGAATAGATTAATACTTTGAAATTTTATTAAAGGAAAATGAAGTCATGATATACTTCATTAAGTTCTGATATATATATATATATATCCACATATACATCTTCTTTATACAATTTCCTGAAAACCTCTGTCATGTAAAGTATGAACAGAATTGCAATATCCAATAAATTTGGAAAGGAAAAGAATTTGGCATAAACCAGATATCTTGCTGATCAGGCAAAGATACCCATAAGTAACCTTTTCTACTAGTAGATGGATGAATTCCCCACTGGTCATCACCCTGGTCTCAATAGGACCTTATGCTGGACTGCCACTCAGCCACTTATGCATTTGATGGACTCCCACTGAGCCACTTACACTATCATGGACGCCCACTGAGCCCATGTTGCTTATGCCGACTCAATAGATGGACTTACTTCCCGAACGTTGGGTAAGTAATCAATTCATTTACCCAAAACTGCAACCGTGTTGCGAATATAAAGTACACCACAGAGCCGGATCCCTCAGGTTTTGAGCGAGTATTTAAATCCCCTTAAAAAGGAAGATCTTAAATAAAAAAATGAGTTTTGGGATCCGCTCTAACTTTTAAAAATCATTTTGAAGACTCGAAAACACTTTAAAAAGTGTTTGGAGTAAAGCTGATTTAATGAAGTAAATCAGTCCCCAGAATATTTAGAAAATGTCTGATTATTATTATTTAAACAATATTCCCATAAAGAATAATCTTTATAAAAATAATTGAAGTAGAAGTATTAAAACTTATACTTGAATGAATAGCAATTAATCAAAGATATACTTATACGAAAGTAATATCTTTATTTGAATAATCAAAAATAAGTTTGAATATCGACACCTTATTCTTTAATACAATAAAGAATATTATTAAGTAATAAGCGGAGTCATAATACCTCGAATGAATACTATAAATAATATTCATAAAATAAAGGAGTCATACATCCTCAAATGAATATCCAAGTAATATTCAATAATAATATAAACTGAGTCATAAGCCCTCGAATGAATATTCAAAATAATATTCATTTAATATAAAGGAGTCATAAGCCTTCGAATAATATTTGAAATAATATTCAATAATAAAATAAAGTTAAAGTTATCGAATAAACCTTATTCGATTAATATTTTTGAAAACTATGACCATATATATATATATAAGTATATATATATATATTTATATCCATATATACAAAATCTACTCGGGATCCTTGACTCCCGGTTTTAGAAAATATTTTCACCTTTGGGTCCCTATACTAAGGGTATATGCAAATTACCGCTATCCTCTAGCATAGGTATTATCAACAATTGTATATGGAAAGAATACGAAACGGGCATGCATATATATATACCATAGCAGCATGCTTCAATATATAACAACATTTGCTAATTAACCAACATGCATCTATCGCAAGATAATACATATACACATATACATCATAACAACAGTATAACGGGTAGAAAAACTTGCCTGAGCGACTTGGGGTGATAAAAGGCTCGGGACGAGTTTGGTAACCTATAAACAACAAGTAAGTTGGAATTAAACCAAAGTCACTTGTAAATCTATACTTTAACTAACTTAGACTCTAACGCTTATTTTGCGCTTACTGATTCTCTTAAGTCACTCGAGTACCCTCGGCTCCACCATTTTTAATAATTTAACCTTTACGAGTTTTAAGGCGATTCCTTCGCGAGTGTCTTACCAACTGCCTAACACACTTACCATAAATGTTTCATACATTAATTAACCCTTTTTGGTCTTTAACCTATGTTTCAAAGTAAGGCGAGGGGAAAAGTTTCGTTCGCGAAATGCCGTTACATGAAACGGTCGTTTCTCCTAAACCGTGCATCGGAATCGAACGAACTACATATCAAAACGAAGCTCGTAACATGAGCTATCTAAACATGGCAATGGTTATAATCTAGCAGGGGGTTCTCGGGTCCTAATGTTATGTACAAAAACAGTCTAAAGAAAATCGGACGTTACGACGGCTATGTTTACGCGATTTCCCAATTTTAAACCATTCAAAACCAACCCAATTCAACCTCAAATCCAACATACAACCAACATCCATCCTTATCACATCATAACAACCCCAACCAATTCAATTTTAACATGCATACTTATGCCTAAGCTTAACTTTAACCATACTTAAGTTCTTTTAATCAAAACAACAACATTTACCATTCCATTTCACTACCATTTCAAATCCCAAACTCTAATCACAACAACAAGCTACAATATCACCCTACTAATCAAAATCATCTTATAATACATAGGAATCTAGGGTTTGGAGATGGTATACCTTCCTTGAAGTGGTGGGAGGAGCTAGGAAGCCTTAAGAAGCTTTGAGAAGTCTTAGGAATGCTTGGATCTTCAAGGAAAACAAGAAAAATTTCAAGTTAAAAACTTGAAAACACTATTCATTGTCTTCTTCTTTGATTAAAAGAAGAAGATTGAGAAGGAGTTAATGGCTTAAACTCATGATATAGCCCTAACTAAGCATGAAGATGATTAGGGAATTATCTTACCAATTTAGGAAGCTTGGATCTTTGATTTTAAAATTCTTGCCCTTTAAAAAGCTAAAAAGCCGAGAGCAAAAGATGAACAATGCCTTGGTTCTTTTTGATTTTGATGAAAAATGATTTTGCTTGGCTTGGTTGATTTGTTTTTGTGTTTGATTTAGTCAATTACCTTGTTGCCCTTGAATTTGTGTGGTTCTCATTCAACCACACCTCCTTCCTTCCCATGTCATGCCTATGTCATGTTGTGATGTCATCTTTCCCTCCTTGTCCTCCTCTCATTGGTTGGGTGACATCACTCCCTCTAATCCCTTTGCTTAACTTCCTAATCGTTTGCCTAATGACCGCTGATCTGTTATACGGTTCGCTTAACTTTCGTTTTCGTTTATCGTTTGAAGGATCATACCCGGGATCTTATTACTTAGGTTCCCTTAACCTTTCTCAATACATTATATTTCTTTTTATGATCCTCTATCATAATCCTTTAATTTAAATCCTTTTTATCCTGTTACCTTATACTCAATTCTCTCCGTATCTAGTGGATTTCCGGGAAAAACCAAAGTGTTCGGAATTGGATTCTGACGATCTTTACATACACTTATATACTACATAGAGTACTAATAATATCCCAGAATATCCATAACAGAACCCCTACATAGTGTGGCGTGAAAATTTTTCTCATTTAGCTAAAACACTATTCACAAGGGTTACAAAAAGTTGAAAATTTTGGGGGTTATTACAGTCTCCCCTCCTTAAAAGGATTCCGTCCCGGAATCAAACAGAAAACAAATGGGGGTACTTTTCTAGCATTGTGCTCTCTAGTTCCCAAGTTGATTCTTCCACATTATGATTCTGCCATAGTACTCTGACTAGCTTGACCACTTTGTTCCGAAGCACCTGCTCCTTCTTATCTATAATCCTTACTGGTTTCTCCACGTAAGTTAGATCTGGCTGCATATCCACCTGCTCGTACTCCACTATGTGTCTGGCATCCCGATGATACTTCCTTAGCATTGACACATGGAACACATTATGAACTTGTTGCAAATTAGGGGGTAGGGCTAGCTCGTAAGCTAACTTTCCAATCCGTCTTAATATCTCAAAAGGTCCAATGTATCTTGGGCTTAGTTTTCCTTTCTTTCCGAACCTCATTAATCCCTTCCAAGGGGATACCTTTAGCAGTACTAAGTCCCCTACTTCATATTCCTTGTCCTTTCGGGCTAGGTCTGCATATTTCTTCTGTCTATCTTGGGCTGCTACAAGTCGCCCTCTGATAAGATCCACTATATCTTTGGTCCTTTGGACCACTTCGGGTCCGAGCATCCTCCGCTCTCCTACTTCATCCCAGTATAAGGGAGATCGACACCTTCTTCCGTACAGGGGCTCATAAGGCGGCATTCCGATGCTAGCATGAAAGCTATTGTTATAAGAAAACTCGATCAACGGCAAGTGATCATCCCAACTCCCCTTAAAGTCTATTGCACAGACTCTCAACATATCCTCTAGTGTCTGGATGGTCCTTTCACTCTGCCCATCCGTCTAGGGATGGTACGCGGTACTCATATTTAACTTGGTCCCCGCACACTCCTGAAAGCTCCTCCAAAATCTGGAGTTGAACCTGGGGTCTCGGTTTGAGACAATGGACGCTGGGACTCCATGTCGCGTCACTATTTCCTTAAGGTAAATGTCCACCAGTCTATCGACTGTGTATCTCTCATTGATAGGAATGAAATGAGCTGACTTTGTCAGTCGGTCTATAATTACCCAAATGGCGTCGTGATTGGCTTTCGTCCTTGGCAAGCCTACAACAAAATCCATCGCTATCTGTTCCCATTTCCATTCGGGAATCTCCAGGGGTCGTAAGAGTCCACTGGGTCTCTGGTGCTCTGCTTTTACCCTTTGGCAAGTCAAACATTTATTTACCCATTCTGCTACGTCCCTCTTCATGTTGGGCCACCAGTAATACTCCTTCAAATCCCTATACATATTGGTACTTCCCGGGCGAATGGAATACCTTGAACTATGGCTTTCATCCAATATCTCATCTTTAAGCTCTTGAACATTCGGAACCCAAATCCGGTAGGAGTACCTCATTATCCCTTTATCATCTTTCTCAGTATGGATCTCCTCTCCAGTCATTGACTCTCTACCTTCATTCATTATTTTCTCCTGGCACAATCAGATCTTTTCCAATAACTCTGGCTGCATTGAGATCTCAAAAAGCTTTTCAGTTCCGGTTCCGGTTACCTTTACTTCTATTTCCATTCTCTCAAAATCCCTTATCAATTCTTCCGAAGTCGTTATCATTCTGAGTCTTTCCTTTCTACTAAGGGCATCAGCCACCACATTGGCTTTCCCTGGATGATAGAGAATCTCACAATCATAGTCCTTGATTAGTTCTAACCATCTCCTCTGGCGCATGTTGAGCTCTTTCTGCGTAAATATGTACTTGAGGCTCTTATGGTCTGTGAAAATCTCGCACTTCTCTCCATACAAGTAGTGCCTCCAAATTTTTAAGGCAAATACTATTGCCGCGAGCTCAAGGTCATGAGTAGGATATCTAACCTCGTATTCCTTCAATTGTCTCGACGCATACGCAATCACTTTACCGTGCTCCATAAGCACACATCCTAATCCTTTGTGCGACGCGTCACTATATATCGTAAAATCTCCTTTTCCGTCCGGCAATGACAATACCGGAGCTGTTATCAACCTTTTCTTTAATTCCTGAAAACTGTTCTCGCATTTCTCCGTCCATTCAAATTTCTCTGTCTTACGAGTAAGTCGGGTCAAAGGGGCTGCGATCTTCGTAAAGTCCTGTACAAATCTACGATAGTAGCCGGCCAATCCTATAAAACTCCTTACCTCTGTGGGTGTGGTTGGCCTTTCCCAATTTGAGACTGCCACTATCTTGGAGGGGTCGACCAATACTCCTTCTTTATTGATCACATGTCCTAAAAACTGTACTTCATTCCGCCAGAATTCACACTTCGAGAATTTGGCATATAACTGTTCCTCTCTGAGTATTCCTAGAGCTATCCTCAAATGCTCTGCATGTTCTGTCTCAGTCCTTGAGTAGATCAAAATATCATCGATAAAAACTATCACACATTTGTCTAAGTACTTCTTAAATACTCTATTCATTAAATCCATGAAAGCCGCTGGGGCGTTGGTTAATCCAAAGGACATTACCAAGAACTCATAATGCCCATACCTGGTACGGAACGCTGTCTTGGAAATATCTTCGGGTTTAATCTTTAGTTGGTGATATCCAGTTCTCAGGTCGATCTTGGAAAAATAAACAGCATCCTTTAGCTGGTCGAACAGATCGTCTATTCTAGGTAATGGGTACCTGTTCTTTATGGTTAGCTTGTTCAACTCTCGATAGTCTATGCACAGCCTCATGCTCCCATCTTTCTTCTTAACAAATAAAACTGGTGCTCCCCATGGAGACACACTGGGTCTTATCATACCCTTATCCAGGAGTTCCTGCAATTGGATAGCTAACTCCTTCATTTCTAACGGGGCTAACCGGTAAGGTGCTTTTGAAACTGGCGCCGTCCCTGGGGCCAACTCAATAGCAAATTCAATCACTCTATCGGGTGGTAATCCCGGAAGGTCTTGTGGGAATACATCTTCAAATTCGTTGACTACTGGAATATCTTGTAAGTTAGGCACCTCCTTCTGCGTGTTCACCACATAGGCTAGGTAGGCCTCACTCCCTTTTCGTAACATCCTTTTGGCCTGGGCCATAGTCAAAAATTTCTGCGTCTGCCTCTTTCCTCTAAATATAACTTCTTTCTTCCCTGGGACATTTAGCTTAACTTTCTTCCCTTTACAGTCTATCTGAGCATCATTGCTAGATAGCTAGTCCATTACCAAAATTACATCAAACTCCCCTAATTTAAAAGGAATCAGATCAACACTAAAAGATTGCTCCCCTATGCCTATCTCACAGGCGGGGTGAATCTGGTTAACAGGAATAATTTCATGATTGGCTATTTCTACTTGTAAGGGTTCTATCAAGGGTTCAGCCTTAATCTTAACTTACGCGCAAGGTCCTTTGATATAAAAGATTTAGTTGCTCCCGAATCAAATAAAACGTTTGCACTGACTGAATTTAGAGAAAGGGTACCTGCTATCACATCTGAATCTTTCATAGCATCCTGGACTGTCATGTTGAAAGTCCTCGCAGTAGGTGGCTTATTAGAAGCAGCCCTGCTTGCTCCTGAAGCTGCTGGTTTGTTCATTGGGCATTCCCTCTTCCAATGACCTGGGCGTCCACACTGATGACAAGTGGTCGTTGGAATGACGACAGGGGTTGATGGTGGGAACTTAGTTGAATAGTGGCCTTCCTGACCGCACTTAAAGCAGGTTACTGGCTTTCCTTTACACTCCCCAGTGTGATTTCTTCCACATACATTACAGGCTGGCAATGGGGGTTGAGACTGGTTGGAATAGGACATTCTTGATTTCTGGCCGCCCTGGCTCACACTCACACTCATTGGCCGCTTAAACCCAGTGTTCCTTCCTGGTAGGGACACTGCTCTTCGATTAAATCTAGTTGGGAAGCTCCTTCCTGCGGAACCTCCACCCATGCTCATACTTTTCCTCTTTATTCCTTTCTTCTCTCTTTCCTTCTGCATCTGTTCACTTCCGACTTTTACAATCGTTGCCTTTTGCACCAGAGTGGCATAGTCCGTAAGCTCAAGGATTGCCACCCTATTCTGAATCCACAGTTTCAGTCCCTGCTAAAACCTCCTAGCTTTCTTTTCCTCGGTGCTCACAAATTCCGGCACAAACCTTGATAACTCAGTAGATTTCGCTTCGTACTCTGCTACAGACAAGTTATTCTGCTTTAGCTCCAAGAACTTGAGCTCCATCTGGTTTTCCATAATCCTCGGGAAATACTTTCCCAGAAACAACTGACTAAATCTCTCCCAGGTTATAATAGCATCTGTCTCCATGTTTTTCTTGGCCTCCCACCAGTAGTTAGCTTCTCCTTTCAGAAGGTAGGTAGCAAATACAGTCTTCTGTGCCTCATCGGTACTCAAAATCTCAAAGGATTTCTCCATTTCCTTTAAACATTCCCTTGCCTCAACTGGGTCGGCTGATCCGTGGAACTCAGGGGGCTTAAGGGACTTAAAAGCCCTGAAAGAGTTTGCCACAGTATTGTTATTTCCTTGAGGGGGTGGGTTAGGTTGACGTTCCAAATTCTGCCTTAGGAGTTGCATGAACTGGCCCATGGGATCCATGCCTGGGTTTGGTACTGGTTGCTAAACCTCGGTTTCTCCTTCTTCAGCCTCTATCTCAAATCCCTCAACATCATATGTTTCCTCTTTCTCTTCATACAGGGAGTTATCCTGTTCCACATAATCCTCATCTTCCTCTTCACTGTGTTCCTGGTTTCTATCATCCTGGTTATGGCTTTCCTGGTCCTCAGATCCAGGGTTCGCCCTAGTTCCAATCTTTCTTGGCGGCATGATTCTGATAATAAAAAAAAATTATTGGGAAATTCAACGTTAGGTCACAATCATATACAACATTGTGCTTTGCATAGCTCTTATAATGGGGAGAACGTATATCGCAATTCTATTATTTTAAGAAAGTTCTAATACGAAGTGCAGTAATAATAATGATAAAAATAGTGATCCCGTCACTAATGAACTGAACCAAAGGAAACAAATGTATACATAATGCGAGAAATACATAGTTTGATCTGGTCAAAAGTACAACAGTGCTACAGTCATCTGTCCCAAAAGTGATACACAAGAGTCTATCTGTCTAGTCAGAAAAAGGGATGCTATATACAAGTCAACTTTCGCGGAAAATTGGCTCTTACTAAGGCCTCGGCTAACTAGACAACTAGACTATTCCATCATCAATCCTGAATCACACACCGGAGCGGGTCAGCTCCCATACCCTTTCCATCGCACGACAGAAGATATAGTCGGCCTGCCGCCTGGAGATCCTACCATGCCTGTCCCCCTGGAGCGATCTGAGCCTCGCTCGGGATGTGAGCTCTATCCCCGTAAGCTCCCTCCTCAAGGATCGGGGTATAGAAGCCCTAGTCTCATAAGCTCGGGTACGCCTACCCGCCCTCTCTGCATCCAACTCCCTCCTGGCCTCATCCAGTCGGCCCTCGGCAACAGCCACTCGGGTCCTCAGAACATCCTGAACATATCCATGAGCTAACGAAGACTGCCTGTGGGCAGGGTCAAGAGGTGGTGAATCCGGAGCCGCTGAGGGTGCCTCTTCGGTCTGCCTAGGCTCGGAAGTATGGGTCTCTGAGCTGTCATCATCGGGAATCCAGGATAGTGGTGGAGGGGTAGGGGCTCTGACCACCGAAAGTGTGGGTAATGGGGTACCAACATACACTACCATAGGTCCAACACGCTCCTCAGCTACTGGGACCTCATCCGGGTCCTCCTCATCTGGAATAGCAATAACCTCTGTCTCTGACTCCTCTGAGGGGTCCTCCTCATCTGAAATAGCAATGACCTCCGTCTCTGACTCCTCTGAGGGGTCCTCCTCATCCTCCTCCATCTCGGGCTCCTCCTGATCCTCAACATCTAGCAATGCCTCATCATGCTCACGCTCGAACATCTCAGGGTCCTCTATCTGAGGCGCCTACACATTAAACGAGCTAAGTTACTATCATGATACTTATAAGGGTTCCCGTAAGGGTTTTAACTGTCAGCACTACTTTAAGTAGTCCGACCATGAACTTGGCAAGAGTTCTTATTATCTTTGTGAGTTTGTTATTATATCGTCGCATCATCTCTGAGGTTTATAACGCTTAGCTCTGATACCATTTCTGTAACACCCCCAGATCCGGGGTCGGGGATCCGGGTCGTCACGGTCTTTCTTTCCATAATATCACTTCACTTAATTAATAATAAATATCCTTATGCTGTGACCCCATACTAACACACACCACAACCCGTTATAGTCTCAGAGATGAAATTGAAATAAGTACAAGTCTTTGAATCCACAATTTAAAAGTTATTACAACCCAAAATGATTACTTGATAATTTACAGTTAATTGCCATTATCTGCCATAAGTTATAATTATACATAATTTGATTCTCAAAAGTAGAGTGCCTGATTTACCAATAGATCTATCTCTGCAGCTATAGCAGCCACAACATCATCGGGAAGACGCGGGACGCTTCCCACGCGCTTGCGCTGGGTCTACTGGAGTCTGGCCATCTTTCCTAACTGTTGTTATGTGATGAAGAAATAAAGCAAGAGTGAGCCTTACAGCTCGCAAGATAATATATAGTGATAACAATAATATAAGTATCTAAATGGATACTTACTAGAATCTTTTATCAAGTGTAAGATAATTACTTACTAGATATAAGTAAAAACAAGGGATGAAGTTACCAAATACTTCACTACACTTATATCATTTATAAAACTACTTGAACTACCACTGTTCAAAGTATAAAGAGTTTTCAACAGTTCATCACATAGATGAGACTACAAGACAAGATTTGAATAGATTAATACTTTGAAATTTTATTAAAGGAAAATGAAGTCATGATATACTTCATTAAGTTCTGATATATATATATATATCCACATATACATCTTCTTTATACAATTTCCTGAAAACCTCTGTCATGTAAAGTATGAATAGAATTGCAATATCCAATAAATTTGGAAAGGAAAAGAATTTGGCATAAACCAGATATTTTGCTGATCAGGCAAAGATACCCATAAGTAACATTTTCTACTAGTAGATGGACGAATTCCCCACTGATCATCACCCTAGTCTCAATAGGACCTTATGTTGGACTGCCACTCAGCTACTTATGCATTTGATGGACTCCCACTGAGCCACTTACACTATCATGGATGCCCACTGAGCCCATGTTGCTTATGCCGACTCAATAGATGGACTTACTTCCCGAACGTTGGGTAAGTAATCAATTCATTTACCCAAAACTGCAACCGTGTTGCGAATATAAAATACACCACAGAGCCGGATCCCTCAGGTTTTGAGCGAGAATTTAAATCCCCTTAAAAAGGAAGATCTTAAATAAAAAAAATGAGTTTTGGGGTCCGCTCTAACTTTTAAAAATAATTTTGAAGACTCGAAAACACTTTAAAAAGTGTTTGGAGTAAAGCTGATTTAATGAAGTAAATCAGTCCCCAGAATATTTAGAAAATGTCTGATTATTATTATTTAAACAATATTCCCATAAAGAATAATCTTTATAAAAATAATTGAAGTAGAAGTATTAAAATTTATACTTGAATGAATAGCAATTAATCAAAGATATACTTATACGAAAGTAATATCTTTATTTGAATAATCAAAAATAAGTTTGATTATCGATACCTTATTCTTTAATACAATAAAGAATATTATTAAGTAATAAGCGGAGTCATAATACCTCGAATGAATACTATAAATAATATTCATAAAATAAAGGAGTCATACATCCTCAAATGAATATCCAAGTAATATTCAATAATAATATAAACTGAGTCATAAGCCCTCGAATGAATATTCAAAATAATATTCATTTAATATAAAGGAGTCATAAGCCTTCGAATAATATTTGAAATAATATTCAATAATAAAATAAAGTTAAAGTTATCGAATAAACCTTATTCGATTAATAGTTTTGAAAACTATGACCATATATATATATATAAGTATATATATATATATTTATATCCATATATACTAAATCTACTCGGGATCCTTGACTCCCGGTTTTAGAAAATATTTTCACCTTTGGGTCCCTATACTAAGGGTATATGCAAATTACCGCTATCCTCTAGCATAGGTATTATCAACAATTGTATATGGAAAGAATACGAAACAGGCATGCATATATATATACCATAGCAGTATGCTTCAATATATAACAACATTTGCTAATTAACCAACATGCATCTATCGTAAGATAATGCATATACATATATACATCACAACAACAGTATAACGGGTAGAAAAACTTGCCTGAGCGACTTGGGGTGATAAAAGGCTCGGGACGAGTTTGGTAACCTATAAACAACAAGTAAGTTGGAATTAAACCAAAGTCACTTGTAAATCTATACTTTAACTAACTTAGACTCTAACGCTTATTTTGCGCTTACTGATTCTCTTAAGTCACTCGAGTACCCTCGGCTCCACCATTTTTAATAATTTAACCTTTACGAGTTTTAAGGCGATTCCTTCGCGACTGTCTTACCAACTGCCTAACACACTTACCATAAATGTTTCATACATTAATTAACCCTTTTTGGTCTTTAACCTATGTTTCAAAGTAAGGCGAGGGGAAAAGTTTCGTTCGCGAAACGCCGTTACATGAAACGGTCATTTCTCCTAAACCGTGCATCGGAATCGAACGAACTACATATCAAAACGAAGCTCGTAGCTATCTAAACATGGCAATGGTCATAATCTAGAAGAGGGTTCTAGGGTCCTAATGTTATGCACAAAAATAGTCTAAAGAAAATCGGACGTTACGACGGCTATGTTTACGCGATTTCCCAATTTTAAACCATTCAAAACCAACCCAATTCAACCTCAAATCCAACATACAACCAACATCCATCCTTATCACATTATAACAACCCAAATCAATTCAATTTTAACATTCATACTTATGCCTAAGCTTAACTTTAACCATACTTAAGTTCTTTTAATCAAAACAACAACATTTACCATTCCATTTCACTACCATTTCAAATCCCAAACTCTAATCACAACAACAAGCTACAATATCACCCTACTAATCAAAATCATCTTATAATACATAGGAATCTAGGGTTTGGAGATGGTATACCTTCCTTGAAGTGGTGGGAGGAGCTAGGAAGCCTTAAGAAGCTTTGAGAAGTCTTAGGAATGCTTGGATCTTCAAGGAAAACAAGAAAAATTTCAAGTTAAAAACTTGAAAACACTATTCATTGTCTTCTTCTTTGATTAAAAGAAGAAGATTGAGAAGGAATTAATGGCTTAAACTCATGATATAGCCCTAACTAAGCATGAAGATGATTAGGGAATTATCTTACCAATTTAGGAAGCTTGGATCTTCGATTTTGAAATTCTTGCCCTTTAAAAAGCTAAAAAGCCGAGAGCAAAAGATGAAAAATGCCTTGGTTCTTTTTGATTTTGATGAAAAATGATTTTGCTTGGCTTGGTTGATTTGTTTTTGTGTTTGATTTAGTCAATTACCTTGTTGCCCTTGAATTTGTGTGGTTCTCATTCAACCACACCTCCTTCCTTCCCATGTCATGCCTATGTCATGTTGTGATGTCATCTTTCCCTCCTTGTCCTCCTCTCATTGGTTGGGTGACATCACTCCCTCTAATCCCTTTGCTTAACTTCCTAATCATTTGCCTAATGACCGCTAATCTGTTATACGGTTCGCTTAACTTTCGTTTTCGTTTATCGTTTGAAGGATCATACCCGGGATCTTATTACTTAGGTTCCCTTAACCTTTCTCAATACATTATATTTCTTTTTATGATCCTCTATCATAATCCTTTAATTTAAATCCTTTTTATCATGTTACCTTATACTCAATTCTCTCTGTATCTAGTGGATTTCCGGGAAAAACCAAAGTGTTCGGAATTGGATTCTGACGATCTTTACATACACTTATATACTACATAGAGTACTAATAATATCCCAGAATATCCATAACAGAACCCCTACATAGTGTGGCGTGAAAAGTTTTCTCATTCAGCTAAAACACTATTCACAAGGGTTACAAAAAGTTGAAAATTTTGGGGGTTATTACAATAAATGTATAAAGTAGACAATTATATATTGTCAGTTAATGGAATGGTATCATTTATGATAGACGCACCTAGTTCGAGACATTTAAGTCCAGATATAGATTGTAAAAGTAAAGCCTGATTACGTGTAATAATAAAACGAGTGGATTCAGAATAGAGATAACCCTGAAATGGTAATTGACAAGAAAGGTCAAAGGGCCTGTCAATGGAAATACAGATACATCAGGACTGAGTGATATGGAGGGTAGTTAAAGATCAGAGGGTTATCAATTGAGGCAAGTATTCCTAAACTTTCTTATGATATACTGCAAATACTTTATTCATATTCTAAGTTCAGAATAGTTAAATGTTTTTATATTTTGCTACAATTACTCTTATTTATACAAGTACCTCTTTGATCTTGTTCCCTGATGATCGATTGATCTCTTGAGCAAATACCCATTATTTCGGGTTATTTGCGAACCCTGAATCAGGATATTTTGAAATTAAAGTGATTTGACATCAAAATACTCTACGGACTGGATGGTTACGATGAGGGCCAGGAATGAGTTGGACCCTAAGCTCCAGAGATGGCTGGACCCTTGATTATTAGGCCATAGTGCCTAGGTACCCTATATGTTGGTGGGTTTATGTAGTTGGGTTTAGATACGCACTATATCCTGACTGATCAGCAGGTTATAGTGCATATGTTGGTTTCAAGTGTCTAGTCTAATTTATTGTTGATCACTATTAACGGCATTCCTTCTTGAAAAGTTTATGATTACAAAAGCAAACAAAGATTTGATTCAAGAACTGAATCAGTGGAACGTTCGTTGTTCTTTTACAGAGAAATATGATTTATGATTAAAGGCCAACGGGGGCCGATGTTTTTATTCGATCAATTGTTATAAATAAAAAAAATGTTTTTGAAATCATCTAAAAATTTATTCCAAAAGTTTCCTTGATATGATACTTGCTGGGCATTGTTGGCTCACTCTTGCTTCTGAATTCTTATTTCTTTCAGTATCAAATGAGGACAAAAGTGAATATCTCTCATTAGACAGCAAAAGTGGAGAGATCCCAGCTTAAGGAATTTGGAGGTGTCGGAGTAAATAATATGAGGAAGTTAGGAAAGAGGTAATAAAATTGTATTTAGTTATTGTAATTTTAGAAGGTTAGATTCTTGTTTCATACCATAACCTGTAAGCGATCCAGAATAATGAGGGATTATCTGTATATTTGTTTTAATATACATGTTTATATTATTTAAAGTTGTTTACTGACACCCAATCCTGACCCCGTATTTGGGGATGTTATAGTTGGCATCAGAGCCACAGGTTATTGGTCCCTGAAATAAGAACAGGTAGAAGTAAGATATGAGTGTTAGGCTATATAAGATAGGAAAGACCCTAAATATACTTGTTATGAGTTCGAGTTGAGTGTGAATTAAGATTAGTAGATCTGATATGGATTAGTGAGATAGGATATTGCTAAGATAAGTGGACAGCGAATATATTGACACTATAGATATATTGAGTTCCTAGATCCTATAGTTGCGGAGATTCGACAGCTCGACGGAGATTGGGTAAATTACACTGCTTTTCATATGGTTTTAAATGAAAATTTGATTGATTTCTGTGAGAATTTTGTATAAGGAAAGATAGTTGAGTTTTGGTATGATCCAACTTTGAATTATGTAGTTAGGCAAGGTTCAGACTGGAGGTAACGAGTTGATTGAAGCTGACGAAGAGCCAACGTTGCAAATTTTAAAGGCACCATCATTGCAAGAAGTTTCTTGTTACTTTTAGGTTGTCGTGCAGGGAATAACATATACTATATTAGGTATACTTAAAGAAGATGCAACCTTATCTACCGACAAACCGTCGAATTGCATTAATTGGTGGTTAGCATAACATCAAGGATGATGATGAGAATTTTAAGGATAGTACCAGACGCCAGCATTGGATTTAAAGTTATGACTAAAATAGTATGCAACGGTAAATGCAGTTTTCATTGACTAATGAATGAGAAATGAACCTGAGGAGGAATAGAAGATATATCAAGGTGAATGAACCCTTATGTATTCGTTTCTTAAATTAGATACCTCATTAGCGGATTATGAGAATAACAAACAACTTATATAGTGATGACGACCATGTGTGCGAATTTTAAAATCTTAAAACAAGTTTTTGAAAAAGGTTTTCTGAACAAAGAGTGCAAACCTTGTTTAATAGTATCAAAAATCGAATCAATGTGGCGAAACATTATTTATCCAATCTATGAAATGATTAAAGTTTAAAATGGGTTCGTTTACCCAAAAGAACCTCAAGGATGATTGAAGAAAATGAAGGAATCTGTCAGACGATTGAAGAAGAATAATATTTATATCGACAGAGTTGAGGCGTTGCAGGATCAATGGTTACGCTACGCAGCATAGAAGAAATTAGAAATTATGACTATAAATTTCGTAAGAACGCGATTATGGTCGAATTGCTAAAGTATCAAACATGGAAACATGAAGCTAAAAATACAAGACTTACATGGCAGGGATGAAGCAAGAAGTTATGATGGAAAATCCAACGAGAAGACAATTATGCTCAAATTGGTAAAATGTTAAAGGAATTTCCAGAGGATATTTCGAATCTATCATCTAATGTGGATCTGAAATCTGTTACTCGAACGAGGCCTGAAAGTATGCATAAGTGAAACGTAGATGGCGACCAACGATGTCATTCTTTTCCACAACTGTGTATACTCTTCTTGATTCTTGAATAAGTGTGAGCTTCTCTCAGTGATACATGAGACAAGAAGGAAAAAAATTTATTGTATCTCTTTCAAATTATTTTTTCTTCTCAGAATATATTGCTTTCCGATCGAGACAAGCAGTGTTATGATGTGACGCTTTGTTAAAATTATGAAGAGTCTGGTGGGACGCCACCTAATCATGTGTTGTATGCCATATAGTATAAAAGACTGGCCATCTTGAGTACAAATATGGTTGTCTCACTCATATCCAAATCATCATTCATTCTTTCCTCTTCCATTATGACTTATTGATTTATGAATCCTTCCGATTGTTTCCTTGTACTTTTATTCTTTACAAAAGGTTTCCAATTAGAATCATATATACAAATTCTCTTCTTCTGTAAAGTCTACTCTTTGAGCGTTCTAAAAGAAGTGAAATAACCTCGTGTAGCAGATAGAATTACTTGTTAAGTATAAAGATGATTGCAAGCCAATAAATGGTAAACATTTTCGTGCAAAGAAGAATCATTATGCCAATAACGCGGTTGTCACGATGACATCAAATCAGAAGCGGAAATCTGTATACATGATACGTTTCAAGTCTGATATTTTGGGCGTGAATTGGAGTATTTAGCAAACCGTATGAGGTAAATTAACCATAGAAATAAGAAAGTAAAGTTACGTACACCAGAGAGGCAAACAGTTAATGGGACAATAGGAGTAGATGAAGGAATTCTTAATAATAACCAAATAATCGATTAATACATTGTGAAGATGAAGCATACTTCAATCACGAGGAGATATTTGTCATGAAATTTCGAAATCGAAGAAATCTCGAGTACGATAAATCTCAAGCATGTTCTTCAAGGAACTGTTAAGACTCCTAACCCAAGTAAGTTAGTTATGGTAAATTTAATGATTATAACTGAGCCAGTGAAGAAGGTTCCATATGGAAAGACGTAAAAGAAGATGAAACAAGGTGATCTAATTGCGAAATCTTTTAGGAAATAACACTTTAAAACCAAATGAGTTTTCATATAATATGATAGTGTGGATTGAAACCATGTGTTGGTTATCAGAAATTAAACAAGTTAACTAATGAAAAGAAGCTTATATTCTCAAGAGTAGAGGATTTGTTTGATCGGTTGAAAGATGTAGTATAGATTTTTAAAAGTATCCATATACAAGTATGAGCCATGGAAAATAAGATTAAAAGATATCTTTAGAACGGATTTATGAACAAGTGTAAGTGATATGAATTATTAATTAGAGAGCTTGAAAAAAATGGACTAGAAGAATCCTGGAATAAAGTTTTGGAGAGACAGCAGAATAATTTTATATTCATTAGTGGAGTTCGAGATATTTTAAAGGAATAAATGAAAAGTATGGTCATGTCCCTAGTTTGATAAAAAGATGTATGATATGTTAGTTAGTAGTATATGTAGGTATCAGTATGATATGTTCTGAAGTATGGTGAAATGATGAGTTCATAGTGGTGGATTGATACGGTTGATTGGTTGTTTGCTTCAGTGTTGGTGCCGGATTGAGTCTGACTGGTACTCCATAATATAGAGGAGATGCTGCCCAAATTTTTAGAAATACCATACTTTTAAAGGCAAAAGTACACTTCCGTGTGTTATTAATATTCCTGTTGATACTCCAAATGATTGCGATCTCGGTTCTTGAAAGAAGTGGCTGTAACCAAACTGACTTGATATAATTGGATTTTCATTTAATTTAGCTAGTCATCACTTGGTTCGATTGATCAATTAAAAGAGTTAATTGGTTAATTTTACCAACTTATGGTCAGTTAGATTGAAATCGATTCTAATTGGATTAAGTCAAATTATGATGTGATTTTCAGATCTGAAATCAAAGTAATGAGGAATTTGGAGGAAGTTAGGACACTAGTAGAATTCAGAAGTTAAGTGGAATCAACGCGATGTTACTACAAGTGTGCGAGTCTTTAATTGGATAAATATGCCCTTTGCAATAGATAAGAGAATTAAAAAGTTATTTGCATATGCGAGTGAGAAGAACGTTTTCAAGAACTAAAGGTTCAAGATAACAGCCAAGAGAAGGAAGGAAGAGAATAAAGAAGAGATTGGAAACTACGCCAATATAGATGTTCTTAGACGATTAAAGAAATTTTATCATCTGCAATAAAGTTTTAATAAAGGATTTGAAGGTATACAAATATAGAACGACCAAGTAATAAGAATTATTCCAAAATACCGGAGAACTCGCAAATATAAGTATTTGATGTATGATATAAGCTGACAATGTTGGCATGTGAACTAAAGAAGGAAATGTCTTGATTATGCAGGAAATACGATGTATAGCGGGCATAGACCTCAATAATTTGAAACATATCTTCAATGCGAAGAAGTCAAAGATGTGACAAAGAATAGTTGGAGTGGATATGAAAGTTGTGCAATTAGTGATTATGTGAGTACGACTAAGGAAATAGCTGTCAATAGATTTTAATAGTTTGGTTGACAAGAATTCGAATATTAATAGAAAGCTTTCATTCCACTATTAGCCACAAAATGGCTTATCTAATGATAACCAAATCAGTACAATTAGAAAGAAGGAATCACTTATGTTAAGAAGAGACAATGAGTCATGAGAATGGAGAACTTAGCTAGAAAGGGAAGTAGGATCAAAAGGATAAAGAAATTTTATAAGATTGTCCAAGATATAAATAAGTTATGAACGTCAGGGTGCTAGAGCGAATGTAATGAATGGAGTGAAAGGCCTATATTTGGAGATAGGAAATTCATTCTAAGACTACGATTAGATATGGAAATTTAAACGAATGTATTGATTGACATAGCATAGGACTGGAAATAGAAGGACATATAAGTAAATGTCATATTTATTGAAGAGTCAGAGCCAGCAACAGAGGGTGAACCTATTACCGTAAGCTTTTCAAAAATGAGTATAGCTCGTTAAGGAGCGATATCGAGAATGACTTGAAAACTAGAGATGAAGCAAGCGTTATTTAAATTATTAAGGATATGTTAACTAGACCTACCCCTTCATTTATTAACAAATACTTTACCTGAGGAATAAGCTGATATTGCTACAAGGATATTGTAGTGCGCTATCAAATTCAAGTATGTATTGGAATTGATCGATATTACTACTTAATCTATTATTTTTTGGACAGAAGTCAAGTGAAGAATTTGATGAAACATTAATAAATTGAGATAGGGAATGCATCTTAGGAGTACGATTAAGTACCAAGGGCTAAAAGAAAATATCTAATGACCAGGTATGAAGAGAAAATGGGGGAAAGCGCTAATTGAATCATTACTGATAAGTTATCCCAAATCTAGTCATTCTCTTTTATTAATAAACAGTTTATCCAATAAGTGGGTTAGTTGCTGCTTGAAGGAATGGTGGTACGTCATCAGCTCCTGGAATTGATTGTAAATGATCAATACTATTTATTGGAGGTTTGACAGAAATATTTAGAATACGGTGAATTACGTCGAACCAGAATACTATATACCACTCCCAGATGAACGAACATTAAGTAAGGAAGAACTAAAAGAGGGGAATTTGGCTAAACATCATTGACTCAAGGGATTCAAGTTACTCCAAGAATATAATACAAGACCTAGATGTCAAAGAAGACTCTTTGATAATTTGACATAATGAAAAGAATAACATTATATGTGACTAGACGTCAATGGAGAGCATTGCAGTTAGTTTCGTATGTGAACTCATTGGAACCAAAATAAATGATAATATGGGTTAGAATATACGGGTGATGCCTCCAGATTAGTAAATTTTCTTTACTCGATTGTGATTTAAGGAAATTAAGGTATGATGATAAATTTGTGCGTCAACCATGTCCAGTCGAAATTTTCTTGTTGATTCTTAATTCTGAAGTAATTTCGAGAACGTTAGAAATTGAATACGCCAGGGTTTCAGTATGTCATTCGCATATGAACAAGAAGATTAAGGGAACGATTAAAGAATCTCGAATGCGATTGGAAGCGATTACGAACTAAGTTAACTGAACAAAGAAACATGTGGGAATGAGGTTCAACAACCAGTAACTATTGGAAACGTTTATGAGCACGAATTACTAGAATTAGAAAAGAAAAGAATTAATATGCGTTGTGCTGGTCCTTTTGAGACAGTAAAATAGGCAGGATAAGTGGAAATAAGTTGGCTCCACCGCCACCCGTATAGCAGGTTCATAGGGTGTTTATATGTGTATACTCGGGAAGAGTAAATTTAGCTCCATTATATATATAAGATGGAGACTTGAGTTGAGTTATACGAGCAACTAATAGAATATGATGTCAGCAAGAGGCTGTTGAGTAATGATTGTTGTTGTGAGTAAAAGTTTATGAAAAGTTGTAAGGTTTAAAGATCCACATGAGAAAATGAAAGTGACATACTTGAATGTATCATTATCTGATCCTTAGTGTGATTCTGAGGACATAATCCTTTTAAGGGGGAAGGATATATATCTGGGACATAGCGTGTAATTATTTTATCAATAAATAATTATTATGTGATTATTATGTTATTTTTGGTAAATTATCTGATGATTAATAATAATATTTGAATGTTTATATATGGTAAAATGTAAGTCTATTAATTTTATTATATCCAAAATAAAGTACAGATAATTATGGTATTTTCCTGGTAATTTTTGGAATGTTATATGATTTTATAATAATTTATTAATTTATTAATTATTTTTTGAATAATTACGAAATTATTTTATAAAGATAGGAATCATCCAACTTCAACCGTTTTTACATTTTTACTTCCCGAAATTCATCCGAAAACTCCTTTCTTATTAAAATCTGGTAATTCCGGACATTTTCGGTGTTTTAACTTTTTCGATCCGGATTACGGTTTGACCCATACGCGTCCCGGCGCAAATTTTTTGATACGATAATCATTTTGATAAATCAATAAAACCCGTATTCTCGAAAGATGGGATAATATTATGGTATTTTGTATAAAGTATTTTATAAGAAGCCCGGTTTGGATAATTATCCAATATGGGTATCAAATCGGATCATTTTTGCAGTTACTTAGCGGCTAAGTAACTAATTTATCGATCCAATACCATCTAACACAGACCAATATTCCATAAATATAAATAGCCTATTTGTTATTTCATTTTATTCGTATAATCATAATCAATCAGTAAAAATATAGAATTTACAGAGAAAACCCTAATTATTCGTTACGTACTTGAAAATCAAACTCACAAACGAAGGCGTTAACGAACTCCGATTCGGGCGTGCCATATATTAAATCGAAGCTCTGCAAAAGTTCTTTCTGAATCAATCAACCATTTTTGTGCAGAAATCAAGTTGATTTTCTTATTTAATTATTTTAATTCGAATTATTTAGTAATTAAAATATGATTTTTTTTCTTGACGTTAAAACTTGTAGATAATTTCTTCCTGGTCATTTTGGTATATTATATGACTAATTTGGAGTTCAATAACATGTTCAAATTGATATTCGATTCTCGGATTTTAAAATTAGGGTTTATCGCTTCGAATGTTATTAATTGAAATTTGGGTATTTCTTTGTTAAGGGTTATTGGTTAAAATTAATAGTACCATGTTGTAGATCATTCAAAAACCAATCGAATGGTATATACTATATTAACAGAGGGTTCCTATTGGATTTTTAACGCAGCGGGGCATGGCAAAACACTTTTACACATACAAAATCCAAATAAAAGCATATAAATCGTGAATAAAAATTCGAGGGATCGAATCTAACCTTTAAAATTAATTCGGAGACAACGATCAGAGATCCTTAGCAGTTGCTCCTCAAGTGTGAAGCACTCCACCAGTATCCACCAAGAAAATGACTTTTAGGAGGAGAAGGAGGTGGAGAGAATTTGGTTTTCTGAAACTTTTGGGTTTCTGGGGTTAGAATAAAATAGGGTCTATAATAGTGTATTTATAGGCAAAATTTTCAGCTGAAATTTTCTCATAAATATTATTATTATTATTATCCCATTTATTATTCTCATTAATAATTAAAACACCTTTTAATTATTAATCCTTTTTCTAAACACTTTAGAAATAATTCTCTCTCTTGATTTAATTTCCAAAAAATTAAATCCTTAATTAATAATATTAAGAACTTTTCTTAATTAATTTATAATCAATTAAATCTCATTTAATCAATTATTAAATTTGCCAATTAATTATTTATTTCACAAATAAATAATTATTTAGCCATTATTAATTAATTCCTCCACCATTAAATCATTCTCTTTTTATGGTGTGACCCTGTAGGTTCAATATTAAGCCGGTAGTAGAAATAAATAATAATAAAACTATTTTATCATTATTTATATAAATTCTCTAATTTATTAAATATGATTAATTAATTAATCACATTTATTCTACATCGTGAGTGATGCTTCTCAACATATCGCGACTATCTGGATAATATGAATTCACTGCTTAGAATACCAAGAACCTGTCAGTGAATAGTTACCGTACAATAAACTCCTTCTACCCTACAATGTCCCGATTAAATACAAGGCATGGATCTCGTGTCAAGCCTATCTAATTCAATCACTTGCTTACCATTTACTATGCGTAGTTCTATGCAAATTAGAAACTCCTTTCTAATTTCATTTACTCTGGCCAAAGATTCCTGAACTAGCATAAGTGGATCAGCCTTGAACATTCGCTTCCTTCACTGGAAGGGGTAGATCCTTTATTGATCATACACTATCTTCGTGCACAAATTCCTATACCCAGAAGAGCCCTAATAATTGTCCCTGGAGACTAAGAACTAAACCAAAGCATAGTTCAGTGTACACAAGATGACTATGATGACCTCAAGTCTAAGGATACTTGTACAACTATCACTAGGTAAACAACTGCTGACACGTGAGTGAACTCCATCAGTTGTTCAGCTGTGCGAGTCATGTTCAGTGAACTTATTCTATAATAAGCACTTACATACTAGCTATAGTGTCACCACACAAATGTCTATGAGAACAGACATCCTTCATAATGAAGCAAGCATAGTATGTACCGATCTTTGCGGATTATTAATTACCAGTTAGTAATCCTATGACCAGGAACTATTTAAGTTTAGAGTTATCATCTTTTTAGGTCTCACTATTATGATCTCATCATAATCCATAAAAAGCTTTACTCTAAACTATGGTATATCTTATTTAAACACTTAAATAGATAAAGCCCGTAATAAAAATAAAACAAGTCTTTTATTAATATCAATGAAATCAAAACAGATTACATAAAAGTTATTCCTAAATCCTCATACATGATTGGACTTAGGACATATTCCTTTCAGTTCCCAGAAGCTGTTCACCGGAAAATGCCAAAGAACGGCGGCGAAAACTTCGATCGACTTTTCCGGCTTGTTCAGGAAATATTTGGGTGTTATGTTTGTACAATAAGTGATCCTGGGAATGTCAGGATCATTCGTTGTTAATTTGGTATAGTTCTGGGTGGTTTTGCAGGTGGCCGGAAAAGCTCCAGTCGCCGTTAATGGCGACTAGCCTGCCCCCGATTGGTAAACAGGGGACACGATGGCCAAATTACCATTTGATCGCGGTTGCAACTCTTGTACTTTTGTTTCAAAATTTTACAAAAACTATATTTTTTTTCTATAATTTATAAAAATTGGATTTCTTTTTATATTAATTTCAGAAAATTGTTTTTAATTATTTAAAATATCAAAATTCATTATTTATTTTTTTCTGAAAAATATTTCTTATTTAAAAATAAATCTTAATAATTTAATTAATTAATTTTAGTTGATAATTAATTATTTAATTAGTTAGTTAATTTAAATATTTATTGATTAATTAATTTAATTAGTTATTAATTAATTTTAATTGATTCTTTAATTAGATTTAATTATTTATTTTGATTCAAAAATTCTGAAAAATAGTTTCGAGCTTTAAAATATTATTTTAAATTATTTTAAAAGCTCGATAATTATTATTAAATCATTTTAAAGTCATATTCGGGTGTTCGAACCCTAATATTTAATTATAAAATGAATCGGAGACCAGTTTTAATTCTGAAAAATGTTCAAAAATTCGTATTAAATAGACCGTTTGTCCGTTTAATACAAAACGAATGCGTCTAGACTCAGAAAAATATTCTTCTTTCATTAAAAATACTTTCGAGACATTAAATCTTTTGTTTCAAAAGGTCTCTTAATTTTGGAATCGCGTAATTATCAAAAAATTGTTTTTCGACTCGATTTTAATTTTGAACATACCGAGTCGAATGTTTTGACAAACTGAGTTATATGTTATATGAAATTTATGATACGTGCCTTCTGTGTATGTGTTATGTGAATTGTGAGTCCACGTGTCGATTAAGCTTTATATGATTATCGGGCGGGTAGATGATAAGGATAAATGTATAGACTAGACAATTATATATTGTCAATTAATGGAATGGTATCATTTATGATAGATACACCTACTTCGAGGCATTCAAGGCCAGACAGAGATTGTAAAAGTAAATCCTGATTACGTGTAGTAATGAAATGAGCGGATTCAGAATAGAGTTAAACCTGAAATGGTGATTGACAAGAAAGGTCAAAGGGCCTGTCAATGGAAATATAGATACATCAGGACTGAGTGATATGGAGGATAGTTAAAGATTAGAGGGTAATCAATTGAGGCAAGTTTTCCTAAACTTTCTTATGATATACTGTAAATAATTCATTCCTATTCTGATTTCAGAATAGTTAAATGGTTTTATATTTCACTGCAATTACTCTTATTTATGCAAGTACCTCTTTGATCTTGTTCCTTGATTATCGATTGATCTCTTGAGCAAATACCCATTATTTCGGGTTATTTGCAAACCCTGAATGGGGATATTTTGAAATCAAAGTGATTTGACATCAAAATACTCTACGGACTTGATGGTTATGATGAGGGCCAAGAATGAGCTGGACCCTAAGGGCCAGAGATGGCTGGACCCTTGATTATTAGGCCATAGTGCCTGGGTACCCTATATATTGGTGAGTCTATGTACTTGGGTATAGATCCGCACTATATCATGACTGATCAGCAGGTTATAGTGCATATGTTGGATTCTAATGTCCAGTCTAATTTATTATTGATCGCCATTAACGGAATTCCTTTTTGGAAAATTTATGATTACAAAAGAAAAAAATATTTGATTCAAGAACTGAATCAGTGGAACGTTTACTTTTCTTTTACAGAGAAATATAATTTTTGAGTAAAGGCCAACGAAGGTTGATGTTTTTATTCCCTCAATTGTTATAAATAAAAAAAATGTTTTTGAAATCATCTAAAGATTTATTCCAGAAGTTTCCTTGATATGATACTTGCTGGGCATTTTTGGCTCACTCTTGCTTGTGAATTCTTATTTCTTTCAGTATCAAATGAGGACAAAAGTGAATAGCTCTCATTATACAGTAAAAGTGGAGAGATCCCAATTGAAGGAATTTGGAGGTGTCAGAGTAAATAATATGAGGAAGTTAGGAAAGAGGTAATAATATTGTATTTATTTATTATAATTTAAGAAGGTTAGATTCTTGTTTCATGCCATAACATGTATGCAATCCGGAATAATGTGGGGTTATCTATATATTATTTTAATATACAGGTTTATATTATTTAAAGTTTTTTAGTGACACCCAATCTTGACCCTGTATTTGGGGATGTTACAATTCATAAGAGTTGGAATAGGACATCATGAAGCTAAACTTGTCAACTTAAAGTTGTTGAACTTCACACTTGTTGATAGTCCTGATCAGGAAATAACTGCTGATCATTTGTATAGACTTGAAGCTGTGAAAATTATTCTTGATAAACATGATTGTTCTGAATCTAAATAGAAGATCTTACTCTTATTGCAAAATGATCAAGTTCAAGTTCTTTCACTTGATGAACTGATGATCATGTCTATAAAAGAATTGAAGTGCATTCACTATTTGCTAAAAGTTGAAGATGAAACTTCTAGGTTGTGATCAAACATGATTCTTGCCAATATCAGAAGAAGGATACTGGATGATGGTCTACATTATTTTTTATCATATGTTCCTTAATACATAAATTTCATAGGGCAAGAAGTAAACATGAAGAATGGTGAAGCTGTCATTGAAAATGTTCTTACTCAGAGACATATAACTATGAATCCTGATGGAAGAAAAACTTGTTATGTTTCACTGGAAGACATGATTACAGAAAGAGCTCAAATCAGAAATCTGAGAGCTGTTATCTATAAATTATCTTACAAAATAGAGTATGAGAAGAATTTGAAGATCAAGTTAGAAGATATTTTGTTGAAAAAGATTGATGACAGAGTTAAATCTTTTGTTCAGAGATAATGCAGAATTTATCAAGAAATATGAAGATCAAAGTCTGAAACAAAGTAAGCTTTACACTACTTATTTTGTCTATCTGATTTTTGGCACTAGACAATTCTATTAGAATTCATGCTTATCTGTAAAGCATAAATTGGGGGAGATTGTTGAGAATTGGCTAAGTCGAAGATCAGGATCTGTTTAATAATCAGGATATGATCAATTGTTGTGATATGATTATCTGTTGAAAGTTTTGATATCATCCGTTGACGATCTTTAGTCATCCGTTGACGATCTTTAGTCATCCATTGAAATATACAAATGATTATCCGTTAAAGCTAAAGCATTTATCCGTTGATCAGGCTATCTGTTGAGAATGACTTGGATGATAAGTCAAGACTGCGAGATAAATCAGAAGGTGCTGATTTATAGGATCATAGTTGATTTAGATATGTAAAGTGTTAGAATTATATTGTAATATATCTTTTAATTGATAGAGGATTGATTTGTAGCTGTGTAGTATATAAACATAGGATAAGTTATCACAATATGTGGTGAACAGAACTCGAGAATTCGTATAACCTAGAAGCTCTTAAGAATATTGTTCTTGAGAGAGTTTTGTAACCATTTATTAAAGATCAATATAAACTGTTATTTGATTCATCTCATCTTACTTTACTTTCATAATATATTGATTTGTTTAGTAATTGTATCGAACCCTCCTTAAAAAATTACTTTATTGGGCAACATTATTGTTCTTGAACAATTGACAAGGAGTCATACATTTTCTTGATTAACTAAAGAAATATTTTGAGTGTAGCATACAGTATTTACAGCTTCAGCCCAAGAATAAGTTGGTAACTTTGTTTCTTCTAGCATGGTCCTTGCAGATTCAATTAGAGATCTATTCTTTCTTTCCACCACTCTATTTTGTTATGGAGTCCTTGCTGCTGAAAACTCATGCATGATCCTAATTTTTTCACAAAACAACCTCATTGCAGAATTTTTGAACTCAGTTCCATTACCACTCCTAATTCTTCTAACTTTGAGATCATGATGATTGTTGACTTGCCTTATATGATTGATAATGATTTCACTAGCTTCATCTTTAGATTTAAGAAAATATGTCCAATAGAATTTTGAGAAATCATCCAAAATCACTAGACAATATATTTTCTTTGAGATTGACAACACATTGACTGGTCCAAACAAATCCATGTGTAATAGTTATAGTGGTTCTTCAATTGTAGATTCAAGCTTCTTTTTGAACGATGCCTTGATTTATTTTCCCTTCTGACAGGAATCACACAATCCATCTTTTGAGAACTTAACTTGAGTAATGCCTCTTACTAGGTCTTTCCTGACTATTCATTCATAGTATTAAAGTTCAAATGAGACAGCTTCTTGTGTCATAGCCAACTTTCATCTTGACTTGCTTTGCTGAAAAGATAAGTGATAGAATCTGCATTTGATGAATTGAAGTCAGCTAGATACACATTTTCTTTTCTCACTCCAGTGAGAGCCACTTTGTTGTTCTTCTTGTTTGTAACAACACATGCTTCAGAATTGAAGGTTATAGAGTTGCCTTTATCACATAGCTGGCTGACACTCAAAAGATTGTGTTTGAGTCCATCCACTAGAGCAACTTCTTCAATGATGACATTCTCCTTAGAAATAAAGCCATATCCAACAGTATAACCTATGCTGTCATCTCCAAAAGTGATACTAGGGCGAACTCTCTCCTTGAACTTAGTGAGCAGGGTAGAGTCTCCAGTCATGTGCCTTGAGCATCCACTATCCAGATATCATACACTCTTTCTATTTCCATGCACACAACAAAATCAAATCAAGTTGATTTTGGTACCCAAGTTTCCTTGGGTCCAGTATTGTTAGCCTTCTTTTTAGGTTTCTTGGGCTTTTCCTCAATTGACTTATGTGATTGAGATTCAACCTTGGTCATTAGAGTGGGGCTTTGAAAACCATTAACAATTGTAGAATTATCAAGCACGGGTCGATTAACATAAAATGGCATAGTATGTGCCAACATGTTATTCCAGTAAGGCATGCTAAATGGCATTTGAAGCATATTAAATGCTGCATAGTAAGGATTTTGTGCAAATAGCATATTAACAAATTATGCATTCAAATTTTGTGTAGGCATGACATTCATTAAGAAAGTGGGCGTGTTGGGAAATGAGAGAGGTGCAGACATGGATGCAGGCATAACAGATTTGCAATTAATAGATAAATGATTAACACTATCACACTTAACACAGATTTTTCTAGGTGCATATTTATCAGGTGTATAGTTGTATGTTTGTTAATTCCTACTTTCCTATTCCCGTTATTTTTCCTTTTAGAGTCTGCTTTGACCTCAATTTTCTCCAGTCTGTCATTCAATTGCTTCATTGACAGATGCCCCACATTCACTCTCTTGTTCTCTTTGACTTGACTTGATTCTCCTGTAACAAAGTTCTTGATATCTGATCCATATTTCTCATTTAGTTTAGCTAGCTTGGCTTTTCTAATTGGCTTATGTTCTGTCAACGGATAAGCATCCTTGTTTTTCAACGGATAATCCTTTTTAGCTTTTGACGGATAAACTTCATCATCCGTTGATTTCATATTCGTTGATAATCCTTCTACCAACGCAAGATCCAGCTTCTCCTTGTTCTTTTTACAGGCTTCTTCATAAAATGATTTTATTCCTTGAACCTTAAAAATTTGGGCACTTACATTTCTTGATGACTTCCAATCCTTGATTACCTCCTGCTCTCGTTCAAGTACTTGCTTTCTTAAAATTTCATCTTTCTTTAAAGATTCAGTTAATTCATCTTTTGCAATTTTGCACTCTATCTTCAGTTTCTCAAATTCAAGAAATTGAGTTTCTAACACAATATTCCTCTCACTTAAAAACATATTATTATCTTTCATTCTTGTATTTTCTTTAGTGAGTGATTTAAGTGTAACACACAAGTGATATAATTATGTTGACATGTCATTTATAACATCATTACACTCATCTTTAGAAAAGTGTACTAGATTAGTAGTGATTACCTGATTGCATGAAAAACTGACCTCTGCTTCATCTAATTTGGCCTCTAGGGCTAGATTTACATAGCTTGTTTCTTCATCTTCATCTACCCCATCAGCTTCTCATTCATTTTCTTGAGTCAGGAAAGCCCTCACATTTTGTTTGAGCATTTCAAAGTACTTATTTTTGTAGTCTACAGGCTCAACCTACTTTTGCTCAGAATCAGGCTTTCTGCATTCATTAGAAAAATGACCACCCAATCCATATTTGAAACATTTGAATTTAGATTTATCCACCATATTTCTATTTGGCTTGGTTGCTCCAAAATTCTTTTTGAATTTGAGCTTGGTAAATATTCTTGATAGGAAGGCCAGATGCTCATCTATATCATCCATTTCATCCTCACCAGAATATTATTCATTCTAAGCCATTAACTCTTTATCCTTGCCTTCACAAACCTTTGGGTTTGGTGCAAATTTTGCAGCTTCAACCTTCATCTATTTCCCTCTCTCCTGTTCAGCTACCAAGCCAATATATCCTCCTTACTTCCTCCCTTTCTCTAACTGTTCATCCTGCTCCATCTCGAGCTTATAGGTTTTTAAATTGCCATGCAGTCTCTCCAAAGTAAACTCTTTATAATATTGAGAGTTTCTAAGAGAGACTTTCATATGCTTCTAGTCTTTTGACAGAGATCTAAGGAATTTCTAATTTAAATCTTTTGTTTGGTAAATTCTCCCATACAACTTCAGTACATTTAGTAGTTTTTAAAACCTACTGAAACTATCTCTTAAAGACTCACTTTCTTTATAATGAAAGTGCTCAAACTGCTGTATTAGAAGTTGCATTTATTTTACCTCACTTGTTCAGTTCCATCATATATGATTTGTTATGTATCCCAAATGTCCTTAGCAGATTTGTAGTTGATAACATTGTCAAACATATCACCATCAAGACCATTGAATAGAATGTTCATAGCCTTTTTATCTTTGTGCACTTGCACAATGTCTTCATCTATCCATTCTGATTGTGGCTTTGGAATGCTTTGCTCATTTCCAACAACTCCTTCAATGTCTGTTACAACTCTACGAGGAACATGAGGACCTTTCTCAATTCAATCAACATACCTTTTATCTTGAGAGAGAATATGCAGGTGTATTTTCACCTTCCAATGGTGATAATTGTCTTTTCCAGAAATGGGATCTTTACTCCAACAACATTTGTACTCATATTGTTAGTTTGTTTTGATCTTTAAACTCTTAGTGTGTCAAGAGCTTGCTCTGATACCAATTGTTATTTCCTAACAATCTAACAAGAGAATTACAGAAGAGGGGTTGAATGTAATTCTGGTTCCTTTTTGAAGTAATAAAATCTCTGCAAAATATATATGTGTTTGAATAAGCAAATGTGCGGAATAAAAGATTTAAGTATTCAAGACACAAAGTAAGTAAAAATAGTGGTTTAAAAACTTTCCTGGTGGATTGATCTTTCCGTCAGATATATATTTATATATGAATGAGAACTATGTGATGTAAGAATGCACACAGCTGCTTACAAGTATTTTTACAAAAAAAGAACAGAGAAATTCCTAACAGATGTTGCTTTTTCTATTTCTCAGTTCAATCGATAATAAATCTATTTGCTGCACTCGGTTTATATATTACCACGTTACACATGTAAAAGACAAACAGATAAAATAAATATCTAAGTCTATTCACATGTTCCTTCATCTCACTATCCACCATCTTTGTATTTCTTCAAGTAACCATGGAAATGGAAATGCTTCTTTGTTCTCTCAAACCTGCAAATAGGATGCCACATTATTTTTGTATACAATCAACCCATGTGACTGTCAAGTTACTTTCAACTGCTATTTGAATTGGTTATCCATCGAGACTTCAATTTTATCTGTCGATACTTCACATGAGTTATCTGTTGAGTCTCTAATGGATCATCCATTGAAAGTGACTTGAGTCATCCGTCGAAGCTTTGTAGTTTATCCGTTGAAAGTATTTTCTTAGAAGTTGATACTATTTCACTTATGTAAAATTACAAGGCATCCAATATTTATAATTAGCCAACCTATTTTGTATATCATTCAAGTAGTCAACATGAATTAGAATTTTCTACACCTTCTAAACTTCTAAGATATTACAGTATACAAAAATGTGTTACAAAAACTTATTGATGTATAAGCTACTCTATCAACGTATGAACAAGTATGTTTATCCGTTGATAGTTACAAAATCACTTAATTAAATCTACTGAGGTATTTGGTTAAATTATCATTAAGCCTACGACATATTCCTAGCACCTACATGTTTAGGTAGACCTTGATGATTCTAGTTCAAAACCAAGGGTTTTATCACTCTTTAGTGAAGACCTTGGAGTCTCAGCACATTTTAAGTGCACGTTGACCTGCAATGGCTACATAGTTTGAGAATGGTAATTATGAGGGGAAACCATTAAAATCTACTTTATTCAAAATGGAGTTTCAGCTTGTCTCAACAATATCCCTCACAACTATTGTCTAAGATGTATTTACTTGAAATGTTGAGATAATAAGTAAAAATATCTTGATTTATCAATGATAGGAAATCCATAAATGTGGGTAGGGTTTGAGAATTCTATATTAGTGGAAGATGCATTTAAATGCCCTCTAGTTTACTAGAGCTTCATGAAAGTGAAGAAAAACATCCTTATAACCACAAGAATGCTCTAATTCTAAATCATTCATCTTGTGAGTTCAACTGTTTATTTCAGAACATGAGACATCTCACCGGTTGAGTCTATGCCTTTCTCAAATTTAGATTGATGTAATTCTTATAAATGAAGAGTCACAACCCCACTATGTGTTGATCAAACTTCAAACAACCACATACACACACACAAACAACTCACCTACTTCTCTCATGAATGTTGATTAAATATCAGATTCTCTAAATGATTCTTCATCTCTTGAATTCATGAAAAAATCACACTTTAAAATTGATACTCGTCATCTTCTAGATGATTTGTTGGAGCATCAGTCTTATATTCCGGTCACCAGTAGTTAAACCATGATCTTAAACTTTTAATCAGTCTTCACATAATTAAATTACATTGACATCTCAAATTGCTATCTCATTTTCTTCATCAATATGTATCTATTGAGCCACTGAAAAATGTTAACTGATCGATGGATACCCTAACACCATAGCCGTTGACAGCTCAAAATTATTTTATTAATGGATATCTGATAGCAGCTGATAAATGTATGTTCTGCATTAATTAAATTTGAGGAGTCTTAACTCTCTCACTTTATCTTTACCTCAGTTAGTGCAGATGACTAAAAAAATTACTGTAACACTTCTAGGATTGAGGGGAGGTAGTGAACAAACTGAGAGTGAGAAGCTTCTTTTCACAGTAGGAAAGAGGAGAGTGTGTAAATGAGAGGTATGATATTTCTTCTAGACTTGCAAGTGAGCTAGAGAGTTCCATCTTCGAAGGTGAAGATGAGGGTGTGAGGTGTGTGAGCTATGGGGACCCCATGATGCAAGAAATAAAGAACATAAGAGAAATGCAGGTACAATTGGAATAAAAATGAATATTCTTGGTGTAGATGTCAATAAGGATATTACAAATCCCAAGACAGCCTATCACATTCTAACTACAAAAAATCTGGACTATATTTGAGAATTATACCTTCTCAGATCCTCAAGTGAACACAAAACCCATGATCTAATTCAAACCCTATGCTAAAACAAAGGGGAGAAGTTTACAGCAATATCCAACTGAAGGGAAGAAAGCTTTATCCAATTGAGGGGGAGCAAAGCATCAACAGAGGGGGAGAAAAAATGAAAAATGAGAGAAATCACTAGAAGGGAAGAGAGCATCAACAAAGGGGGAGTAAAGATCCAAATCTTTCCAGATTTTTAGGGTTATGGATTAGCTAAATTTAAAGATTTGTAAACACATTGAGTTGTTGATAAATCTGTCTCTAAAAACACAAATAAATCTAGCCACAGAGCTAGAGTTACAACTAAAAGCTGAGATGTGGTGAAAAAGTCTAAGGGAAAGAGGACAAAAATAGCTGAAATGAAGAAAGAAAATATATTTATTACTTATATCTCATTCAATTTGGAACGAATCAACTGCAGTAACTACCGGATTTAATGAGGATCCAATTCTGTCCAAAAAGAGCCTATCAATCCTAAGAAAATTGTGTTACCATCTTTTCAAAAAGGATTTGAAGGCTATCAGGAATGGGAAAGGTCCAATTAAACCAGTCTTCATAGATAAGAACCCTTAATCAATGAAAGAAAAAGTTGAAGACAATGACTCAATCATTTATTCAACTGAAATAGATGAGTGCTCTCATAATAATCTTTATACTAACAAGATCCATGAAGTTATAAGATTGCATTGCACCCCAAAACTGTTTGAAAGGTTAGTGTATAACCACGAGAAAGGAATCCAAAAGATATAAATTCTATATCATCTTAAAAGAAGGATATAAACTCTTGACGTACAGGCATTTCTATTCTTAAAAAGAGCTGGAGGTTTCAATTCTATTGCAAAAAGCTTGGTACTTCGGAATATCAATGAAGATCCAATATTTCTCATGAAGAAGCTGAATGTTAAGGTGACGGGTTAAGGGATTTTTCTTGAAATTCTTATAAAGACACATTAGAGTATTAAAAAGTAAAGAAATATGAAAGAATCTAATCTCTTATCTACTCATCCTAAAGGAGCTACTTTCAAAGTAATATCTTATTCTCAAAACTATTTTCTTGTACACATTATTAATCAACAGCTTAACATAGTATAATTATGCACTCCTAATGCTTAAAAGTTGGAATGTGTTCTATTATCATTAAGATTTTAATTTATGGTTGTTATTCAATCAGTCATAAATTGGGGGTGATTGTTAGGAATCAAACCTGAATCTTGATGATAATCAAATCACATGGCATAATTATGTTAAGTCAAATTGTAGCCTTCAATGGCTAGCCATCCTAAAGGATATTCGTTAAAGGAGTTGCTCATCAACTGATGTGGTTTTGTAACATTTTCTTTGAGATTTTTGTAATAGATAGTAATGTTATTATTCATTCAAAAGTCATGTTGACTTATGGGATAATCTAGAATATGATGGCTAATTGTAAATACTTGATTCCATATAATTCCGATTAGGTGAAGTGAGCTACCAATTGCTCAGTGAAGCTATAGTATCAATAGCTAACTAAATCAACCCATCAATGGCTAATCCAGTGACTGTCAGCAACTACACGAACTCATATAGCTGGTGATAGTGACTTGACATTGGTCATGTCCTGAGTCTAACACAACACATGGGCTGATGGGAATCTCAGTAAAGAAAATGAAATCCAAGATAAACTTCGCATGTGATCTTGGATTGTGAAGAAGAAAAATCATTCTATTTCCATGCATGACAAATTGGATGGATATTCAAGGAAACCTATCAAGATAAATTCTAGCTTCATTTGTCAAATAGGAAAGACTGGAGAAGCAATCTTGCTGGACCTCGAAACTGTGTTATGTATTGTCTAGCAAGTATTGTAACTTGGTGGTATATATTGTAAGTCCCAAAGTATCGTAGAGGGGGATTGAATACAATACCTACAAATTCTTTCGATTCATTTTAAGTTCTTCGTCAAATATACATAATCAAAAGTGCACAAAACAATTCGAGGAATATATTACTTTAATAATATAAATCTTGAGGTTGCTACACTCTAATCGATTAAATTACCTTGAATTCAGCAGTATAACAGTACAAAAATAACCTTTTCAAATTAAATTACCTTGAATGAGCTCTCGTATTTGCTGCAGTTGGTTGCTGGAGAAGATAATGAGCAGAGTTAATTCCTTCTGCTCCTTTTTTGTAGTTGATAGGATATAAATCCTCACTATGACCCTGGTAGTCCAAGTCTGGGATGTGCCCGTGTAGCTTGCAAATCCTTACTATAACCCGGGTTCAGCTCGTTGGTAGTCCAGGTCCGGACTATTCCAGGTCCAGCATAGCCCACAACCAAAGCAGTTCCGCGGCCCATATCCATAGGCAGCCCAAAAGGGGCATAATATGTGATGCACAAGTTATAACCAGGGAGCTTACGTGACAAGCGACAACTGTTATTGGATAATTATTAAACACGCTCCTGTATTATCCTAGCCTAGACACGTGTACCACATCCACGAGTCACAGGTGCCCATCCGCTCCCAGGATGGACGACTCCGATTGAAAGGTGCTAACCCCTAAACCATACCCTTGGCCTATAAATAGTCCAAAGAAGGAATGTTCGGGGGTTACATTCTCATTCTCGTAAAAACACTGTTACAGACACACACCACAACCATATTTCATTTCTATCTACTTCCTCAAGCGAGTTTTTACTCTAACACCGGAGGCGCCGCGAGGCTCAGAACCTCCCGGTGTTGTTTTGCAAATACCCAACCACAGCTACATCGCAAGAAGATTCCAAAAGTGGCATCGAACCGGAATGTGGAACAGAGTTATCAGTAGTCTTTAAAAATTTGCAATTATGTAGATTTATTACAGCCACACTAATCATTTGTGCTCCTGTTAAAAAATATTAACCAAGGCATGTACTGGCACCAAAAGTGATCTCATTCACTTCTAGTTGTGTATAGAGTGGAAGAAGCCAAGACTTAAAATAATTGCTTATACTGGCGCCTATAGACTAAGGTTCATCCCTTAGAGTCGCATCTTCTTCAGGCATCTAGTGTGAGCAATTCTGACTTAATATTATATCTTTATGTTGCGCCTAGAGGGGAAAACATTCTTTAGTTAGAATTTTTTCTTCTTCTGGCACCTAGAAGGAAAAACACCATTGACTTAAAATGATTTCTTCTTATGGTTCCTAGAGGGAAAATATTCTTGACTTAAAATATTTTCTTTTTCAGTCTCCTAGAAGGAAAAATTCAAGAATTAGAAACTTTTTTGATCTTGTTCAATATAACTCAAATATTTCCTGTCTTTGATCCACTCTTTTCTGTATCAACTTGATTTCTTCTAAATGATTAAGTTAATCCTTTTCAGATATGTAGACGCTTAGTGCATGGGTCTGGTTCATAAATGACTAACACTGAATTGGATTTTCTCAAGTTCTTTGCAATTCTGAGTTAATATTGTATGTAGGTTATTCATTGTTTCTTTCACAGAAATCATTTGATCTGCAATACTCAAACTAATACATATCCTTGTCACTGTAAGTCCTATTATATTATTATTCATGAAGGATTAAACATTGAGATGAACTTCTTTCCATGATATGGTTACGGAGTTAGAACATTAATTCCATATTTTGATTCTTTGTATTTATATAATCTTCGTCTTCTGGATTCTTGTTCTTCACAGTTAATATTATATATTTGTTTATATTTTATGCTGAGTTATATTTCCCCTATTACATATTATGTTATATTATGATTTACATATATATCAAGGTATAGCAGATGTTTTACTTAAGAAATAGGTTTTCATTTTGAGTGCTAGAGAGAGAGAGAAAGAGAGAGAGATCCTCCTCTGTGTGAAACACGGTAAACTGCAGATGTGAGATTACTTTGTAATTGTAACATATTATTGCTTCAATAAAAACCTCAGGTGGCAAGTCAAAAAACAAACCACCTAAAAATTTTGGATATCATGTTCAGTTTTTATTTTTCCAAATACGAATTAATGTGAAAATTTTAATTTGTATTCAACCCCTTTCTACAAATTAACCAAAGCTGATTACTAGTGAATAATAGTATATATTCTTCTCTCCCAACTAATAATAAAAACTCAATAACTTACAATAAAATCTGATGTTATATTTAATAATAAAATAATTTTCGTATTCTTATAGATTGAAGAAAATTGAAAAGCCTTTCTAATAAAAGGCTTGTGTTGAATGTTTTTGAGATTCTCCCTTCTCCTTTTATTTATTTTAATTAAGAAGCTTGTTGGGTCTTTCTTGAACATAATCACGAGCTTCAATTTCAAATGCATTCTTTGGTGGCGGGTCATTTAGTTCCTTGAGTATCAATTGAAGATACCTGATGTTACTGACTTTGTGAAGACGACTGAACAACAATGATAATTTTCTAGCCAGTACATAGACAATTATTCTCTTGGAAAAGTCTTATACTCTTTTGGTATTATTGATGGTCTCTTCTTCTAATACATCTTCAAGCACTTCAATGATTGGAATTAAGGCATATTTGTCATCTTTACATGTTGACACTTTAACATCATACAAGTCTTTCCTTATTAGTTCTGAGAAACTCAATCTGAAGTCTGAGATTTTGGTCTCAAAAACAAGATCCCCTTCATCATCATTAATGATTATAGGATCACTGTCTTTTAATGTATCAATCTCAACCAGTTCATCAATAAAAATCATCTCATGATATGCTCTAACAACTTTTCTCATGGACTTCTCTGATTCCATAATTATTTTATCATTCAACTAGTAAGCATATAAAACCCCGGCAATTTTAAAATCTGCCTCTGATCTTTTCACTCCATGAGCTGTTAAATGAGCTTTTTTCTTCTAAGTTGACTTTCCAGAAAAGTGAGTTGAGGAAAAGGAACTTGTCTCACGCTTTCATCAGTTAATGTCAAGTTTTGCATCATATTGTCTGCAAACCTCTTAATCACAGATGGTTTGTCAAAATCTTGAGGAGATACATCCATCATCTTATTGAGCTTGTCTCTAAAGTATTCATTTTCAAGTGAGGTCATCTAGGGGATATTTGTTGATAGGACAAAAAACTCAACCATGTTTTCAGAACACTAGTAGATATTTTTATTGATATTCCGTTCACATGATTAACATAAATTCTCCACCCGTTCTTCAAAGGATTCACTATTATACCAGTGATTATCTGACTAAAGTCGTGATAGAAGTCATGAATATTCGTGTAACATTTTCTAAATTCTTCCACTACATTCAGAAGCTTTCTATTGTCTATATTTATCTTATGGTAGGTCTCAGGTTTGTCTATTTTCCTGTTGATATCTTCCACCTTTCTTCCTCTTCTGCTCCTTTTTAGAATTGACTCCCTTGCCTCCCTTGTGACGCCCTTCAAACTCGGGTCAGAAGTTTGGGGCTCACAACACACACACAATCTATAAACCTGTATATAAAATTTTATATGCATTAACCCTTCTTTACACAACCATGGATCGCAAACAGGTTAAAGTATGAAAACAAGCCACAACCTTAACTTTTATTACATCGTACCTAATCCCAACTAGTTCAAATTACAACTAATAATGATATCGTTCTTATAATCTCGCATATCTCATCTACAATATAAAGCTCCACTAGCTTGATCCAACTTCACCTGGAATCCTAGCTCGCACACTGGACTGGGAATCCTCGTTACCAATAATTTCCTTTTCAACTGTTGAAAATATATAAAGGTTTGCAAGAGTGAGCTAACTAGCTCAACAAGTCATAATAGCAATAATTGAGGTTAAACAATGACCAATTGAAATGATTCAGAAGAATCAAGTTTCTGGATAAACAATGATTAGAATTGGATATTCATTTTTCATTTTAAAAACCAAGGTTAGGCTGTTGATCAGTCACACACTAACCCTGAGCAAGGCACACAGCTCTGCTCTCTATACTGGATCCAAGGCACCATTGGCCTATTATAACCACTAATCTGGTCTGACCATGAATCTGGTCTGACCACGAATCTGGTCCACATTTATAAAACCATCCAATTCTAAAACGATTCAATAGTATAACCTTTGTAATTTAATAAAAACAGAATCATGATTAACATTGATAAAGCATTTATCTCAGAGCATAAAAATTTCACACGTATCACCAGGGTATATCAAGGTGTAAATATGAAGAACAGCTTCAAGCCGGATGAAAAATCAAGTATCTGATTAACAATGGTTCAATGATAATACATGGTATAAATCTTTGATGTCATAGGGTATTCCAGGGTGTATAAGTTTTTATATACTCAAAAAATTCTGTTGCAATACTTGGTTTATGGTGTGTATGTGTTTGTGGAGTAGTATTGTATTTGCATGGTTTAATATCTTGGAAATCAATCGTTGGTGGTTTTACAAAAAATAAAGCTTATAGCTCAAGTTCAATGATATGATCAGGGTTTAAGGTTGAATAGTTTTAAGTGCTTGCAATATAAAACAAGATTTATTTTGAATACTAGCAACATGTTATAAGAAAGTTCAGTAATATTTGTAATATATCTTGAAGAAAGGTTCAGAAGTACTTGCCTTATCTCAGATGATTTCCAACCTTACTTGTACTCATCTAACAGTCCTACTCATCAATCACTTTCCTTCTTTTTCTATGCATTGCTTCTATTCATCAATCACTTGCCTTGTCTTTTTACGCTTCAGTTCTATTTACGGATCACTGGATTTATTTTTCTATGCCTCGCTTACTCTGTTAGGCATCACAAGTATGTTTCAATATTTAATCTCTTATTATTCTAATCGTCACATAGACGTCATAAGCTTTTATCTACCCTTCATTTTACCCAAATCAGATTTACGGACTGAAAGTTATGACCCAAAATAGTCAAACAATAACCACATAGGCATATAACACATCTATCAGATAGCACGTAGCACATATCACACAAGATATTCAATCAAAATAATTTTTCAAAGAAAATTCGGGGTCAAAATGATTTTCCAGATATTTAATACGAATTTTTGAACATTTTTCCAATTAAAAAGGGTCTCCGAATCATTTTATAACTAAATAATAGGGTTCGAACACCCAAATCCGACTTTAAAATAATGTTATAATAATTATCGATCCTTGAAAATAATTTAAAATAATATTTTAAAACTCGAAACTATTTTTCGGAATTTTTAAATCCAAATAAATAATTAGATCCAATTAAATAATCAATTAAAATTAATTAATATTAATTAAATTAATTAATAAATTAATATTTAAATTAATTAACTAATTAAATAATTAATTATCAACTAAAATTAATTAATTAATTAATCAATATTTATTTTAGAATTGAAAACAATTTTCAGAATAATCAACTAATGAATTTTGGAATTTAAAATAATTAAAAACAATTTTTATGAAAATACAATTAATGGTGTTATGGATTAAAAACTAGGGTATATTAATAGCTGTATTTATTACTAAGATTCGTGAGCTCAAGGCCTTTAATGGCTGCTCTCGTGTTTCGTAGCTTAACTCTGCCTATACAAGATGCCTACGTATCTCTGTGAGTTAGAGAATCAAGCCAAAAAATGTAGTTCTATTCTGTGGGGGTGAGGCCCCTTATATAGATATTGAAAGTCCTCGAATTGGACTAGAGTTAGGAGACTTGGTGGGCAAGTCTCTGAATTAGAATGGACTTTAGAGTCCTAAGAAGTAGGAAACTGATTCCTTATCCTATAAGGTTCCTTGGAGGCCAATCTACAAGAATCTATATCCCCACTAGGACTCATCTTTACAGCTGATTTATCCCTTATTAATTTATTACAATATTAATTAATTATTCAGGATTTTGGGCCATGTTAGCTGGGCTTCGTTACTGGACTATATCTGGTCTAATTAATTCAACATTAATTATATTCATAGGCTAATTTTAGGTCTATATCATTTTCCCCCCAACTTATGGGAAATCATAAAAGGTTTCGCAGAAGTTAAGTTCATTTGCTCCCTTATAGGGTATCGTTTTTGCGTAAAGTGTGGAGCGACCTACACATTTACAACGATTTTGCCTTGCATGTGGCTTCTTGTTTATTTTTTGAACTTTCCCATTACTTTTTTTTACCTTATCCCTATTTTCTAAGAATTTTCTGGTATTTTTCAGGAATTTCCCCTTAATTTCTGGCGCTTTTCCCTAATTTTCAAGGATATTCTGACACTCACTGGTATTATTTCTTTAATAATTTAAGAGTATTTTGTCAATAATAATTTTTTGAAAATTATTTTCTAATTTTCTGGGATTTTTCGCTTATTTTTCCTTATTTTTTGGGATTTTTTAGCAATTTCTATTAATTTCTTCCAACTTTCAGGAATTTTTCAGAATTTTTCAGCACTTTTTCGACCAGGATCCTAGTCGAAAATTTGACCTGGATCCTAGTCGAATTTTGGGCCAGCTCCTGGGTCCTGGTCGAAATTGTTCAACCAGGATTCACGACCTGGATCCTAGTCGAATATACGACCTGGATTTTGGTCGAAATTCTTGGCCCTTTTTTGAATTCTGTTCGTGACACTTCGACTAGGATTTACGACCAGGAATTTGACCTGGATTTTGGTCAAAATTCTTGGCCCTTTTTTTATTCCTGTTCGTGAAACTTCGACTAGGAATCTCAACCTCATGCACGACCTCAATCCTGGTCTTTTCGGGGGTGGTTCTCTGGCTCTTGTTCGAAGGGTTTCGAACAGAATTTACGACCTCAACCTCGACCTCGATCCTGGTCTATTAGGTGGTTGTTTTTCTATCTCCTGTTCGAAAGATTTCGAACAGGATTCACGACCTTAACCTCGACCTCCTTCCTGGCCTATTTGGACGAGTTGATTTTATTGGGGTTTTCTATTGAATTGGGCTTTTTCTAATCCAACTTTGATTTGGGCCTAGGCTTTTCCTAATTCAACTTGGATTTGGGCTTGGGCTTTTCCTAGTTCAACTTCGATTTGGGCCTGGGCTTTTCCTAAATCAACTTGGATTTGGGCCTGGGCCTTTCCTAATCCAACTTGGATTTGGGCCTAAAACTGATTTGAACTTTCGAGAACATATCGGTTTCTTCCGGAAACTTTCAATATTTCTTTTAGAAGGTTATGGAAGTTGGTCTTTCCACTCCTGGTCCTTGATTTAATGGGCTTTCTGTCCCTTCATCTTCACTTCCTTCCCTATATAAAGGAGTGAGTAGAGTTTATCACTCCTCACTTCTCATTTGTAAATTATCTTTCTCTCTTCTTCTCTCAAAGATCTTGGAGGTAAGAAGGTATAACTGTAGGTCGGAGTTTTTTGAGCCTCAAAGCCTTCAGCATTATTTCAGGTAAATACCCTATTTTCTTACTCTTATTTTCATCCACGCTTTTTATATAAAGTTTGTGTTTTAAATTTTTTTCTTTTCCCCCTTTTTTAGATGGCAGATAAGAGAATTACCCGTTTGGCCAAGATGAACGTGGCCAAAAAGTCGAACGAATTCCCCATCCGGTCAAGGTACACCTCTTTGATTGATATGATCAATACGCGAGGGGACGAATACCCGTCTGATGCACACCTGGATGCGTTTGACCATGTCAATACTTTTCGGGATCCAAAGGAGCTACACAAGATGAAATCATTCTTCAAGATCAAGGAGTCGTTCAAACAGGTTCTCGCAGGTCCGGCCGACAGGGCTTGCCACTGGAAGAAGGATGCCTTATGCATCTTAAGGGACACTTTAAGGGCAAGTATTAGACTTCCTTTTCACCCTTTCATTCCAGTTCTACTCACAGATGTGGGCATCAGCCCTTGCCAACTTCCTCCTAACTCTTGGAGGTTGTTATTATGCTATTTATCGCAATGTGCCATGCACGACGTTCCTCCTACGGTCACCGTGTTTAGAAAAATATTCCAGTTTAAAAATAGCCCGGACAAGAATTTGGGGTGGGTTTCTTTGAACCAGCGCCCCACTGTCTCTCACATAGTGAATGGGAAATCCATCCCTGACAATAACTTGTGGTGGAAAAAAGAATTTTTTATGTCCTCTGGGAAGGAGGCGACTGGGGGACTCTCTTTCGCTCGTCCTTTGGGCAAGCTGTGGATGGGAGCCCGAACGACATTGTTTTGACTAAGGAGGAGACCAAGGCTTTCAACTTTTTTACCCAGGACAATGGGGCATCACATTCCTGGGACCTCATTCGAGGGACGGTTCTTGTTGAACGCGGTCTTTCTCGTATTTCTAAACAAGGTATGTTTCCTTAACTTTAGTTGTTTTATGTTGCCCTTGCCTTTTATTATCTTTCCAATCCATTTTCCTTTAACTTGTGCAGTGGCTGAGAAGATCGAAGAGGGTACCAAGCCTAAGGACCTGGAAACAACCAGGATGAAGCGCGCTGGAAAGGTCTTCAAGAACCCGCACCTTGGGGATCGCTTCTTAGAGTTCCTTCTTCAGTCAAAGGAAGGAGACGAGAAAGGCCCCAGCCAACCCTTGCGTACAAAACAAAAACCAGGGGCCTTCTTCCATCCTGCCCGGGGAATCAGGGGGAAGAACTCGATTGTTGGCAATACAAAACTTGCCAAGGAATGGTCCATCCAGTCTATTTCCCCTGTGGACTATCATGATCTTGTCCTTCAACAGGACTTGGAGGCTAATGACCTTTTCGGTGCTCAGGCCCTAGCGACGGTACATCTTTTTACTTTTGTTATCCATAGCTTTTTGTCATGATTTTCCTTATTTCTCACTTTCTCTTTATCTCTTGTAGGCTAATGTCCATTTCCAAGGGGCGTTTCACCAAGCTAAGGCTTGGAAGGTTGGCCAAGAGCATAAGACCAAGAAATTGGAATAGGCCAACCAAGAAATTGAACATCTTAAGGCCCAACTTGCCTCCTCAACCTCTGGCTTGGAAATAAATCGGGCCGAGATTGTGATTCTCAAAAATCAAAAAGATAAAGCCTTTGACGCCTCGATGGACAATAAGGAGTTTCAAGACTTGATGGTGGAGCACGACGCCCTTCTTCAGCCGGTTAGTTATAAGGAAGGCTGGGATACTGCCGTAGAGGCTATCCATGACGAGTTTCCTGAGATTCTTGAGAAAGCTCCCTTCCCCTATCCTGTAAAGGTCCCAACACTTGGAGGCATTGCTGACAAGCTAGCGTATCTTATTAAGGAGGGTACTTCTGCGTCCCCAACCAAAGCGCCATCAGGGAGTCGGGGCCAAGGTCAGAAGAGGAAGGAGCCTGAATCCAGTTCCGGAGAGGAGGAATCTTCTTCTGAGGAAGATGTCAAGCCTAATGTGAAGAAGGCCAGGGTGGAAGAGCCTACAAAACCAGCATCCCCAAAGGCATCTGAGGCATCTGAGGGTAGTTCCGAGGAGACCTCTGTGAAGACTTATGAAGAAACTTCCAAGGGGCCAACTCAGGAGACGTTCGAGGAAACTTCAGATAGTGGCTCCGAAGAATCTGAGCCTTCTAAGGCCTAACTCCCTTTCCTTACATATTTTACTTTTCTTCAGACATTTTTAGACTTTGTAATTGACTTTGGATGTTTTTACTTGTTTTGTCTAGTAATTCAATTTCAAGTATTATCACAGTTCAACCTTTCGAGCTTCCGAACTCAAGTATATAACTTGGTTTTGTCTTCCATAATCTAATAATCCAACAAGCTAGATCAAATTGAATGTTTTTCATTATAACTTGGTATTTCCAACACCTTACACGAGATGGGTTCAACCCTGATAAAACTAAAACATATCTTCTATCGAATTTATAAAAATCTTAAGCAAGAAAAGCTTCAAGGTGCTTTTAAACTACTTGTCATCTCGACAAGTGAGAATCGTGCTCGATTATTTTACACATAGTAAACCTTCAGGTTCTGTGCGTGCCAGGTTCTTGGGACCTCAAAACCATCTATAGTCTCCAGCTTGTAGGTTCCTCTTCCTTGAACACTTTTGACCTTGTATGGCCCTTCCCAATTTGGGGCAAGTTTTCCTTTCTGCCCAACACCGGAAGCTTCCACCTTCCTCAGAACCAAGTCACCTTGCTTGAAGAACCTTTCTTTAACCCTTAGGTTGTAGTAGAATGAAGCCTTTTTTCTGATATTCTACTATCTTCACATGTGCCTCATCTCGTACTTCCTCAATTAGATCCAAGGCTAATCTTTGCCCCTCCTCATTTTCTGCAGCATTAAAAGCTTGGATCCTGGGAGACGAATGTGATATCTCCACAGGAACAACCGCTTCTGCCACATACGCTAACATGAAGGGAGTTGCTCCAGTTGTGACTCTACAAGTAGTTCTATAGGCCTATAGTATTGGGAGTATTTTATCCACCCAATTATTTCTTGATTTCTTGATCCTCTTTTTTAGTCCATCCAGGATTATACGATTCTCCACTTCCGCTTCGCCATTGGCCTGCGGCTGAGCTACGGAGGTAAATCGCAACTCAATCTCATTATCCTCACAATAATTTTTGAATTCCTCATTGTTGAACTGTATTCCATTATCGGTAACCAAGATTCGGGGAATTCCATATCGACACATGATATTTTTCCACAGGAATTGTACAACCTGCTTAGTTGTGATCTTAGCCAAAGGCTTAGCTTTGATCCACTTAGTAAAATAGTCTATGGCTACATTTAAGAATTTTCTTTGTATCGTGGCCATGGGGAAAGGCCCAAGTATATCCATTCCCCATATAGCAAAGGGGATGGGAGAGTTGATGGAAGTCAGCATCTCAGGGGGTTATCGAACAACCGGTCCATATTTCTGGAAATGATCACACTTTTTCACATAAACTTTGGCATCGGCCATCATCTAGGGACAAAAAAAGCCTAAGCAGGTTATCTTATGAGCCAGTGCTCTGCCCCCCCAGGTGTTGCCCACAGATACCTTCATGTACTTCTTCAAGAGCCAAGCGCGCCTCATCGGGCCTGAGACATCTTAAGTAAGGAACCACATAAGATCTTTTATACAAAATCCCATCAATCAAAGAGTATCTCGGAGCTCGAACAACCAACTTTCGTGCTTTAGTCACATCATTTGGCTGCCACCCAGTTTGAATATGGGCCTTTATGGGTTCTATCCATGACTTCCCCAGCCCTATAGGAGCTACAAGCTTAACATCAATGCTCCGTGTTTTCAAAACACGGAAGTATACACATCCTGAACTTTCCTCTATCTCTGATGAAGTAAACTTTGACAATGCATCCGCCTTAGCATTTTCCTCCCTTGGGATGTGCTCAACATGGCATTCATCGAATTGAGTCATCAAAGCCCTTACTAGACGGACATACTTAGCCATTGTATCATCCCTTGCCTCAAACTCTCCCTTGACCTGGGATATGGCCAACTTCGAGTCTCCACAGACTTTTAAGTTCTTGACTCTAAGTGTTCCCGCTAGGCCGAGGCCACCCATCAAAGCTTAATATTCTGCTTCATTGTTTGTAGTTGGGAAGTCTAGCTTCATAGCATATTGAATAAAGAACCCATCGGGGCTTTGCAAAACTAGCCCTGCTCCGCTTGAATTTTTATTTGATGCCCCATCAAAATAGAGAACCCAATATTCCTTCTGCTTAACGTCCTTTTCTTTGTCTCCATTATCACTTTTCGTGCCTTGAGGTATAGTATCTTCCCGCCCCCCGACTTCTTGGTTGGGTATGGTACATTCCACCATGAAGTCAGCCAATGTCTGGGCTTTTATTATCGTCCGTGGCTTGTACTTGATGTTAAAATCTCACAATTCTATTGCCCACTTAATCAGCCTCCCACTAGCTTTGGGACTATGAATAATATTTCTCAAGGGCTGATTTGTTAGCACTTCAATTTTATGAGCCTGAAAGTAGGGACGCAACTTCCTTGAAACCATTACCAAGGCTAAAACAAACTTCTCAATAGTTGAATAATTCAACTCATCCCCATGTAGAATTTTGCTAACATAGTTACGGGTTTCTGGACTTTAAGTTCCTCCTTAACCAATACAGCGCTCAAGGCATTTTCTGAAATGGCCAGGTACAAGTATAAAGTTTCATTCAGAGATGGCTTGGATGTCGTCCTTGGAAATGGGAAACAGTCCTTGGGGCATGCATCATTCAAATCGGTGAAATCCACACACATCCTCCATTTTCAATTAGCCTTCTTTACCATCACAGAGTTTGCTAACCATTCCAGAAATTGTATCTCCTCAATGAAACCAGCCTCCAAGAGCTTCTCTACTTCTTGTTTAATAACTTCTTGCCTCTCTGGAGCAAAGTTTCTTTTCTTTTGCTTCACTGTCTTCTGATTTGGATCCACATTCATCTTGTGAGTGATCAGTTCCGGGTCTATGCCTGGCATATCAGCTGCCGACCATGCAAACACGTCACTATTTTCTTGAAATTTTTTTACCAACTTCCCTTTAAGTGGTTCCTCTAGTGTTTCTCCAATAAAAGTCACTTTTTCAGGATCCTCGGGAGCCAAAGGAATCGAAATCAAGTCTTCTGCTGGCTTCCCTCTTTTCTCATCATTCTCACAGATATCCAGATCTTCAATAGGAAGAACCTGCCCCCCAACTCCATCTGCCCTAAGAGAGGCCACATAGCAACTCTTTGCCATCTTTTGATCTCCTCTCTCTTCTCCAATTCCATTCCGGATGGGAAACTTCGTCACTGAATGGTAGGAGGAAGGGACTGCCTTGAAGGCATGTATCCCTGTTATTCCCATGATCGCGTTGTAAGTTGAACTAGCCTTCACCACCGCAAAGTCCAACATCTGCGTTGCTTGCCTTGGTTCCTGACCTATGGTCTTTGGCAACTTAATTATCCCTTCCACGGGGATCTCCACTCCTGCGAATCCATATATTGGCATATCAGTCGGGGTTAATTGAGAATCATTGTAACCCAACCTTAAAAAGGTATCATGGAGTAAGATGTCCACCGAGGCACCATTATCTACGAGGACCCTCTTCACCGGGCTGTTCCCTATTATTGGTGTTATGACCAGTGGGTCGTCATGAGGAAATTTCACACCCTCCAATTCAGAATCATCAAATGCCATTGTCACTCCTGTCATAGCCCACTTCGGGGCTTCCCCAATAATATGTATAACCTCTCTAGTATACGCTTTCCTGGAGTTCCTGGAAAATCCAGCAGCAGTTGGTCCTCCAAAGATTGTATTTATCACAGGCCCTCGGGGTCGTGGTCCTCCAAAGATTACATTTATCAGCGGTCCCCTGGGCTTGGGATTTTTCCTGATTGTCCTGGTCCCTCCTACGATCTTCAAAGTTCTTTCTCCCATTGTTGTTCCTATCTCCTCCATCTCCAGTGTACTTGCTCAATCTTCCTTTTCGAATGAGGAACTCTATTTCATCTTTCAGTTGTCTACACTCATCGGTGTTATGACCAGCATCCTTGTGAAACCTGCAATATCTGCTCATATCTAACTTGGTAGGATCAACCTTCAGGGGTTTAGGCCAATGAATTTCTCTATCTTTCTCGATTTCCATCAAGATCTGGCTTCTAGGAGCATTCAACTTAGCATATTCAATAAACTTTTGCCCAGGTCATCCCTTCTCTGGGGTTGAATCAGGGTTTTTCTCAGTTTTAGGATACTTGTCTGTAGTAATATATTCCAGATCAGTCTTTCGCTTCTTGCCTCCAGCGGTCTCATTATTCACTACTGTCTTCCTCATGTTCTCTTCCACTTTGATGTATTTCCCGGCCCTATATTAGAGCTATAACATACTTTCAGGGAGGTGCTTTGCCAATGACATCTTGAAGAACTCGTCCCTAGTTCCCTATTGCAGTGCTATCATACCTACCTTGTCATCAAGGTCAGGGACTTTCAAAGCTTCCTTTGTGAAATGATTCAGATAGTCTTTCAAGGATTCCTTCGCTCCCTGCACAATGCTCATGAGGGATGCTGAACTTTTCTCATGCACTCTCCCGCTGATGAATTGCTTAATAAAAGCCTGACTTAGTTCTCTGAAGGACCCAATAGAATTCGGGGGCAAACGACTATACCATCTTTGAGCCATTCCCGACAGGATCTGAGGAAAGGCCCGACACTTAATAGCGTCGTTCACGGGCTGCAGCAACAGTGCATTAGAGAATGTCCTAACATGATTAGCGGGATCTTCGGTGCCATCATAAGCTTTGATGGTGGGCATTTTGAACTTCCTTGAGATATGGGCACTCATTATTTCTTCAGTGAATGGTGGAGTAGGATCATTAGGATCTCCAAGGGAAGAAGATTGCTTGGATCAGCCCTTGGGGGTCTGGTGTGCTTCCAAGTCGCACTTCAGTCTTTGAATCTCAGCCTCGTGAGCCCTGATTCTCTCCTGTACTTCTTGGGGATTCGTCCCTCGGGCTCTTGGGATGTTGGTTACCATCAGGCATCGACTCTTTACCAGCACGCCTCCTTCATGGGGCCACATCATCATCCGAAGATTCCGAGTCTCTCTCAGTATATGGACTAGAAAATTCCTGATCCTCCGGGATAGGAGCCAAACCTCGTATGTAGGGGGTGTTTGCCCTTGTACTTCACTCCGTCCAGTATGTCCACTTCCTCCAACCTCGTGGTATAGGGGCATCCCGTAGGGGGGATTAGTGGTAACAATAGTTGAATATTAATACCTTGTGGGTTGAGAGTTCACAGGTGCATGTATCTGTTGAAGTTGGGGATTCATCCCATGAAGAGCCGGGGGATTCGTCCCTTGTGGCTGAGGCTCAGTTGCCCCTATCGGGGTCCTCCTTGGGTGAAGGCGTAGGATGAGTGTGGGGGTATCTCCGCCATCGACAAAATCATTTGAGTTGTCCCAGCTGGTGTTCCTTTAGGGGCACTGTGTCCACTCCGTGTTCTCGCCATGGTTGTTGTTATGCTTTCCTACAGAGGGTGCCAAATGTTATGGATGAAAAACTAGGGCATATTAATTGTTGTATTTATTACTAAGGTTCGGGAGCTCAAGGCCTTTAATGGCTGCTCTCGTGTTTCGTAGTTTAACTCTGCCTTTACGAGATGCCTACGTATCTCTGTGAGTTAGAGAATCAAGCCAAAAAATGTAGTTATATTCTGTGGTGAGGCCCCTTATATAGATATTGAAAGTCCTCGAATTGGACTAGGGTTAGGAGACTTGGTGGGCAAGTCTCTGAATTAGAATGGAATTTGGAGTCCTAAGAAGTAGGAAACTGATTTCTTATCCCATAAGGTTCCGTGGAGGTCAATCTACTAGAATCTATATCCCCACTAGGACTCATCTTGACAGCTGATTTATCCCTTATTAATTAATTACGAAATTAATTTATTATTCAGGGTTTTGGGCCTCGTTAGTTGGGCTTCGTTACTGGACCATATCAGGTTTAATTAATTCAACATTAATTATATTCCTAGACTAATTTTAGGCCCATATCAAATGGGAATATAATTGTTTAGAATTTTGAAAAACAGAAATACATTTTTTGCAAGATTTCAAAACAACAGGGACTGATTTATAACATTTTACAAATTGGGAGGGTAGAATGATAATTTTACCATCTCCCTGCTTCTTCCACCTCCGGCGGCCGGCAACCTTGGTCGCCGCTCGGAGGTTTTTCGGCCACCACTCAAATGGAATTAAGTACAAGCTTCCAGGAACGTAATCATGCGAATTAAATCACCAGAAAATCAGTGAATCAGCCGGAAAACCCGACGGAAAATTTCCGCCGCCGCTGTTCCCATTTTCTGATCAAGGCTTTCCAGAAATCAGTTGTTAAATTCGATGACACCATTAGATTCGTGGTTAAATGATCTATTTAATCATGCATTCAATTTCATCTAATAACCCTTAAACAAGAAACACCTAAATTTCAATTAAGAACATTCAAAGCTATAAACCCTAATTTTACAACCCGAGAATCAAACATCAATTTGAACATGTTATCGAACTCCAAATTAGTCATATAATATACCAAAATGACTAGGAAGAAAAGATCCACATGATTCAAGCATCAAATCACACAAAAAATATCAAGAACAAAAATTCCTATTTTAATCATTAAATAATTCTAATTAAAATAATTAAATAATAAAATCACCTTGATTTCTGCACTAAAATGGATGATTGATTATGAAAGAACTTTTCGAGAGCTTCGATTTAATATATGGCACGCTCGAATCGGAGTTCGATAACGCCTTCAAATCCTCGTTTGATTATGAAGAACGTGATGAATTATAAAGTTTTCCCTGGAAATTATATAGTTTTACAGTTTGCAAATGATTATCCGTACAAAATACAATACTGTATTGGTTATTTATATTTATGGAATATTAATACATGTTGGATCGTGTTGGATCAAAAAATAAGTTACTTAGCCGCTAAGTAACTGTAAAAACGATCCGTTTAAATAATGTTTTGGATAACCATCATCTTGTTTTGGATAATTATTAAAACTTTTGGATAACTATTAAATCTTTTGGATAATTATCAAGACCGGGCTTCTTATAAAATACTTTGTATGAAGATAATGTTATCGAAATGATTTTCGTATCGAAAATTTTGCGTCGGGCTACGCACGGGTCAAACCGTAATCCGGATCGAAAAAGTCAAAACACCGAAAATGTCCAGAATTACCAGATTAGGTTAAGAAGGAGTTTTCGGAAGAGTTTCGGGTTGTAAAAATGTAAAAACGATTGAACTTGGACGATTCCCGGCTTTATAAAATAGTTTTGCAAGTATTTTCAAAAATCATTAATAAATTCATAAATAAATATAAAATCATGTAACAGTCCAAAAATTACCAGAAAAATACTGTAATGATCTATATTTTATTCTGGACATAATAAAATTAACATATCTATATTTTACCACGTATAAGCATCCACATATCCACACCAATCATCAGATAATTCACCAAAATATCACATAATAATTATATATCAATAAAAATAATTACACGCTATTTCCCGGATATTACATCCCTTACTTCTTTCCTCTGAATATCTCTTTGAATTCTTTCTCTTGTTCTAGCTATTTCATCTTGAATTTCTTCAATGAATTTTTAAGGGCTTCTGTTGCTCCATAAAACAAACAGTCATACGAGAAGGCGTCTTCATCTTTAAACTCTTCTTCTTCGATGATCATACTTCTTGTTTCTACAGGAGCTTTCTTAAACACAGGTCCAAAGCCTTCAGGAATCACTCTTTCATCAATTTCATCTTCTTCTAGTTCATCCTTCTCTTCTGTGAATAAAGGTGTTGGAGCATAGACATCTGATAGAAGACTCCTTTGAGCTGCTAGAACTTGACATATAAGATCTTGTTAGAAAATTGATTTCTCCCCCTGTGCTCTTGAACTCTATTTACATGCTCTTATTTTTAAAAGAACCATTTCATCTACCCTTTCTTCTTTCTCAGCTTCTTCATCATCATCACTGAAATCATACAATATTTCTACTGCTTGAAATGCATCTTGAATTAAGTCCATAACAGCAACTACTTTTTCTTGCTCTACCCTTTTCTGCCCTCAGTTGTGTTATCCTTCAGAGTCGGGGTCGATTGAGTTGACAAACGCAAGTCATGCATTTCTTGAGTTGATGATCCCGAAATTGGAACTTGTTAACTAACTGAGAGATTTGTTTTAAGTGGCATTGATGTCCATTTATTATGTCCTATAAAGGCTTGAATTGATGTTTTGTACTCGAGTTATTTATGTATTTGATGTGTTTTTGTAGTGTTTTTGCATTTCAGGCAATAATAAAAGAATCGGGAGATTTAGCATTGTTTTGGTGCTAAATTGGTGTTAGGAAGTTGTCTCGGGAGTTTGCTCGTAGATCGCCAGCTCAAACCATGCAAGAAAATAAAAATCAGTATTTTTTCCAAAAGGTCAGTGCGCCCGCGCTGTAGTAGTGTGCGTTCGCGCCGAGATGCAGATTTGCAGCGCGCCCGCCCTGATGAAGCGCGCGACCACGCTAGTTCGTGATGACATAATTTTGTTTCTACTTGGATTCTGAGAGTTTAAAGCCCTGGTTGATTCTACAGCATACATAATAAAAACTTATGTTCATTTTTCATAACAAGAAATTCTAGAGCTTAAGGAGAAGGCGTAAGAAGACCGTATAGCATAATTCAACCAAGGAGAAGAGGATCTAGTTTATTCTTGTGATTTTTTGTTTTAAGTTGTAATCTTTGATGCTAGTTTTCTTATTTATGAACCTATACTCTTGTTACGTACTTGGTTTATTAATTATTCAGTATAAAGACAACGTTTGTTATACCATGCTTTCATCAGAACCCACGTTGATGATGAGTCCATTTATGGCTAATCGTTATTATGGGGTTCTAGCGAATTTACTTATGGATTTCTTTAGTTAATTTGTTCTGATACCTTAGTGTGTGGTGATTGTATGATAACCTAGTATTGGTTGTGCTTATTCGTCTTACGAGCGCCGCGAACTTATAAGATAGCGTTTTAATCTCTAATGAAGCGAAAGTGAATTTAGGGGTTTAGAATTTACCATGCTAGCATAGGTTCATGTATTGTTATGCCAAAATTGACATAAACTCCGGCGAAAAGTTCAAGAACTCGATGAACACTATTCAGGAATCGTTTGATGCCTTACTATATACAAATCGATTGTAAATGAAGCAAGGAACACAACCCAATCATCCAACACGACTAATAAACCCTAATTCAAAAATGCCTAATTTCAATTAAGAATATTCATACTATATAAACCTTAATTCAATTAATCCAAAGATCAAACCCCTTTTTATATATGTTATTGAACTCCAAAACAGTCACATAATATACCAAAATGATCAGGAAGAAAAGATCTACAATATTCAAGAATCAAATCACACAAACAACATCTTGAACAAATATTCTTATTTTAGTCCAAAATATTTCGAAATTAAATAAAAATATACAAAAATAACCTTTGATTCTACAGTAAAACAAGCCCTTGATTCTGATAGTACTCTTCAATACCTTCGATTCGGTTACTTGAACTCCAAAATCGGATATCGGTAACGCCTTCAAATCTAGGTTTGATTATGAAGAACACTATGAATTTAGGGTTTTTCTCTGGAAATTATATAATTTTACTGTTTACAAATAATTATCTTTATAGAATACAATACTGTATTGGCTATTTATATTTACGGAATATTGGTACCTTGTTGGATCATATCAGATATAAAATATTACGTTTATTTGATAAAACAGATCCAATTCGGTACTGGTTTTAGGATAATTTTCCAAATCTATACATTTTGTATCTGCGGTCTTGGTCTCAGTGCTTTGATTACACGTACTACGAGAAGATAAAATAATAGTTTAATAAAAAGATCTCATTTCTCGAAAATACGGGTTTATCGATTTAACCAAATGAATTTTGTATCAAAAATATTGAGCCGCGACCCGCACGGGGAAAACCGTACTCCGGATCGAAAAAGTAAAAACATGAAAAATGCTCAGAATATTGTAATTAGGTTAGGAAGGAGTTTTCCCGAGACTTCCGGGTTGTGAAAACGTAAAAACGATTGAAGTCGGTTGGTTCTCGATTATACAAAATAGTTTATAAATACTCGGAACATAATTTATAAAATCCATAAATCATTTATAAAACCATACAACAACATAAAAATTAATAGAAAAATATCACAATTATCTATATTTTATTTTGGGCCTATGAAAATTAAAATACTCAAACTTTATCATATTTACATATCCAAACACAGATATCACTTAAAAGATAATTCACCAAAATTCATATAATAATCACAGAATATTTATTTATTGATAAAAATAATTAGACGATATACCCCGGATATTACATCCTTCCCCCTTATAAGGATTCTGTCCCCAGAATCACTTAAACAATACCTAAGGGTGCTATTTCACGCATATCACTTTCTAAACCTCAGGTTGACTTTTCAACCTTTGGGTTTCTCCACAATACCCTTACTAACTTTACCACTTTCTTTCTTAACACTTTCTCTCTCTTTTCTATGATCTCTATTGGATTCTCAATATAGGACAACTTTGCCTGAAGTTTTATCGGCTCATATTCTATCGCATGTCTACAATTCTAGATTATACTTTTTAAACATTGACACATGAAAACATAATTAAATTTGTTCCATTCGCAGGGGTAACACCAATTCATACCCTACATTTCCATCGTATTTCAAAATTTCAAAAGGTCCAACGTATCTAGGACTCAGCTTTCCTTTCTTTCCAAATCTTAACAACCCTTTCCATGGTGACACTTTTAGTAACACTAGATCTCCTTCTTTGAATTTTATGTCCTTTCTAGATTGATCTGCGTATTTCCTTTGACGATCATGTGCTGCAATTAACCTTTTTTGGATGACTTTTACAACTTCTTTTGTCTATGGCACCAATTCGGGTCCAAGTATCTTGCGTTCTCCTACTTCATTTTAATATACCGGTGATCGACATTTACGTCCACAAAGAGCTTTATAGGTAGGTATTCCGATACTGGCATGATAACTGTTATTGTAAGCAAATTCCAGTAAGGGCAAATGTTCATCCCAATTTCCTTTGAAATCAATGGCACAAACACGTAACACATCTTCAATAGTTTCCAAAAATTCTTGAAAACTTCTCCAAGATCTTGAATTGAATCATGGATCTCGATCCTATACAATAGACATAGGGACTCCATGACGAACTACTATTTCCTTTAAATACATGTAAACCAACTTATCCACTGAAAATCTTTCATTGATAGGCAAGAAATGGGCTGATTTGGTTAGTCTGTCCATTATAACCCAAATGGCATCGTGGTTCGCTTTCGTCCTTGGTAATCCAACTATTAAATCCATAGCAATGTGCTCCCATTTCCACTCCGGAATATCCAATGGTTGTAATAATCCACTTGGTCTCTAGTGCTCTGCCTTAACTTTCTGACACGTATAACATTTGCTAACCCATTCCGCAATTTCTCTTTTCATGTCTGGACACAAATAATTCTTTTTTAAGTCTCTATAGATCTTGGTACTTCCCGGATGAATGGAATGCTTTGAACTGTGAGCCTCCTGTAGTATTTCATTCTTCAATTTTGTCACTGGTAGAATCCAAATTTTGGATGAAAATCTAAGAACACCTTGATCGTCCTTTTGAGTGTATAACTCTTCTCCCACCCAACGATTGATATCCTGATCCATTATTTCCTTTTGACTTTTTCTTATCTTCTCTAATAATTCTGGCTGAAATGTCATACTATACATTTTTGCTTCATCAGGTTTACAAATTATGACTTCAAATTCCAACTTCCAAAATTCCTTGTATAACTCTTCAGGTACTGTTAACACGTTCAGTCTTTCCTTTTTGCTTAATGCATTTTCTACTACGTTTGCTTTTTCTGGGGGATAGTTAATTGTGCAATCATAGTCCTTGATCAGCTCCAACCATCTTATCCGTCTCGTGTTAAGCTCCTTTTGCGTGAATATGTACCTTAACTTTTATGATCTGTATAAATCTCACACATTTCTCCACACATATAATATTTTTTTTCCAAGTCTTTAAAGCAAATATTATTACCGCTAGTTCCAAGTTATGAGTTGGATACTTCTGTTCATGAGGTTTCGGTTGTTGTTAGTCGCAAAACACGCGCTAAATTACACGCAAGTCTACGAGTTCACAAGTAGTATAAGATATAAATCAGATTCGTTCCCACAGAGACTGGCTTTGGTTAACTAATTAATTTATGCACTTAAGCAACAATGTATGGTTATTATTCAATGCTAAGACGATAACAAATTGAGGTTGTTTATAACTAAGAATTAAACTAACAATTATAACTCAGAGAATAATAATGATTGAATTAATATATATGACAAACATGGGATTCTAACTTCATTAAATACTTCATTCAATAACATTATTGTTCTTAACCTTAGCATGTAATGGTGATGACACTAATCAGATAACACGGAACTGCTAAACGCCAACTTTCGTTGCACGAATAACATACTATCAAACATCCACAAAAGAGATAGAAGTTGAATAGACACCAATTAATATTGAGACCTTATATGTCTATTAAATTTGACAACATAACGGTTTAAGCATAAGTTATCTATCATGATTATACAGGGCAAGTAAGATGATTAAAATTACCTACGAATCATGTATAACAAATACATGAACCGATGCTAGCATGGCAAGTTCTAAATCCTTAAATTCAATGTCGCTTCATTAAAAACTAACACGATATCTTATAAGTTCACGACACTCATAAGACGAATATGCACAACCAATACTAGGTTATCAAAAAAAATCCTTAAATAAATACGTTAGAACCCCATGATAATGATTTGCCCATAATCGGACTCATCATCAACGTGGGTTCCGATGAAAGCATGGTATAACAAACGTAGTCTTTATACTTAAATAACAAAACCAAGTACGAAACAAGAGTAAGGTTCACAAATAAGAAAACCAGCATCCAATTTATAACTTAGAACAAAGATTCACCAGTAAAAATAAGATCTTCTTCGTCTTCATTGAATCCGTGCTAAAACGGTCTTCTTACGGCTCTCCTTGCGCTCTGGTACGTCTCCCGGTTGAAAATATCCTTTATTTGAATATATATAGCAACCCCATGCAATCCAGAAGTCCTCCAATTCTAATTATAATAGAATCAGGATTCTTTAAATTCGCACCGGCGCGGGCGCGCGCTATCACAGCGCGGGCGCGCGCTATCACAGCGTGGGCGCACTACCTTTCTGACATCCTGGTGCGGCCACGCGCTGGACCAGCGCGGGCGCGCCGTACCTCTTGATAAACTTCAGATTTCTGATTTTCTTTGCTGCTTCGAGTCAGCTTTCCACGAGCTTTTATTCCAACACCATCATGACACCAAATTAGCACCAAAACAATGCTAATTCACCTGATTACCTTAATAATCCCTGAAATGCAAAAACACTAGAAAACATGTTAAAACACTTAATAACTTGACTAAAAATGTATCAATTCAAAGCTTAATAGAGCATTATAAAGTGTCATAAATTCCACTCAATATACCCCCAAACTTGAATCGATGCTTGTCCTCAAGCATAAACAGACTAAAAGAACAAGAAACAAAAATGCATGAGTGCAACTAATATGAATGCAACGATCCTAATAGAATAACTAAACCAATCAACGAGCAACATCTCAATAAATGTAGTTCCTCACATAAAGATCAATCAAATCATACAAATCAATTTACAAACTAGAGACGTGCGTGTGTGCAAATGCTTACAGATATACTATCGCAACTAGATCAATAATTATGACTCACTACTCAACAAGGCAATCACAAGGTTATAAATAAAATAAAAAGCTAGACTCAAAATAACTTATAACACTTCAATTCTTATATTGGAGTTTGATATGGATTCATTCTTTTATTTAAACAAAAGAACACACATATGTTTATTTGATCGTGCAATGAGTGAGGTCCACAAAAGACTTATACAATAGTACCCATGTAGCGAGCGTTAGGTTAGCGGATCCCAGACTATAAAAGCCTTAGGTCACTCGGCAAAATTCCCCTAAGAACTTAATAACTCGAGTACTAAAGAGCCCACTTGTGATCAATTATACATAACACTTATTCTTTTTTTTCTTTTTTTCTTTTATTTTTCTTTTCTATTTTTTTTCTTTTCAATTTCTGAACGAGTGCGTTTCGCTCCATCTCGTTCAACCCTAGACTACTCATAAAAATATGAGCCGACTACTAGTCATTTGACACCTAGCCACAACAACTAGCAATGAAATCCAATTTTTCTCCAATTTTTAAAAATCCATGTTATTCTATTATTAAGAGAATATCCTAAATTTCAAATATAAACAAGCGATTAAACCTCAACAAATAAATAAACCATGACCATGATCTAGCACTCTAGCAACCTATAAGACATAGTGAAATACAAGTGTCTCTAACATTCAAATTAATTCGATAAGACTTAACATCACTAAATACGACATTACTACACTTGCATCAGTATCACAAATTAATCAGAAAAATCATCTAAGCGATCATGTTATAATGCAAATGCTATATGAACAAACTAACATATAAACTACCAAAATAATAATAAAAAAAAATCACATGGCAAAATATGCACTATATGAACTAAAGTATCATGAATATGCAAACTATATGTGACTCACACAAAACATATTCCTTCAACTACTACCCCAAACTTAAAATATTCACTGTCCTCAGTGAAGGTAATAGTAAGGAATTCAGGCATACCTAATCAGGATCATCACCCTCAACGGGTGGAGTATCAGGCATGTCCGGAGGTGGATACACAGAATCCTCACCAAAAACTGGCCACTGGATGTCAACACCGGTTGCTCAAAAAGCTGTCCCCAATGCCTGGGTGAGATCACATGCAAACCTGCTGTGGATGTCATGTATCACATCCATCCTCCTAGCCAGATGCCTGTACTGCGTTATGCTCATGCCATCTCCCATATCAGCTCCTTCCTCCTCCTCATGTGCCTGCTGCGATGGCCCTGCCTCATCTCCAAGTTGAGATCTTCATGCAGTCCTGCTCGCCTGAGTGACCCCATCAGCTGGCCTCCCACTAGGTAGGTGGTCAAAATTATAACCAATCCCCTTTAGATCGGGCTTGCCTCCATCTCATTCTTGCATTGTAGCCAAAGTAGTGCTGTCAATAGGAGCACTCGGGATCTGCAACTGCTCATGTATGGGCCAATGAACACCAACTACCACGCACAGTTTCGTCACAAAAACGCATACGGAATAGACCCCGTAGTACTCCCCCTCAAGAACTTCAGGATACCCTGATAAATCACCATCCCCAAATCCACATAATAGCCCTGAAGAATGCCCTATAACAGCCGTGCATGCTCCATAGTAATCTCATACACATGCGAAGATGACATGATGTTAGCATAAATAAATGTGTTCCATGCACGGGCAAACCTATTCATGCTGGAAGCCGGAAACGTAGAATACTCGGTCGTACCCCTCTTAATCTTCCAGTGAGTATCGGGCTGGCACAGTGTAGCAATAATAAGATCCCAATCAAAGTCCTCGAGAGTGTTATCATTCCACGTATCTTTCCCAACCTTCCTCACGGGCTACTCAATCACCGTCCTGATAGCCTCTACACTGTACTCCACAGTCCTCCCTCGAACCACCGTGAAACCATTCTTCCCAGCCTTCGCGTTCACATAGAACTCGCGAACAACGCTCATAGGAACAACAGCGGGTGCCTCGCAAAAAGGAACCCAGCCCATCTCCAAAATCATCTCCAATAGCTTACCATCCTTCCCTGATGGCAGAAAACCTCACTCCTTGATGATCGGCTTCGAAAGAAGCTTCATATACTCCGCTTCAGCCTCGGGAGTAGAGAACCTCGGCCTTACACAACCCACACTTGAAGAATCGGTGGTGCTGCTACTTACTTGTGTTCTTTGTCTTGTGGGTGCCATTGGAATTGAGTAGAGAGAATAAGAGTTGTGTTCGAGAGAGAATTTGTTTTGAGAATTTGTGAAGTGGTGAAGAAGTTTATATATGAGGTGTATGTATATATAGGTGGTGAAAAGAGAATTATATATGGAATAGAAGTGGGATTTGATTATGGGAATAATGGGAGTAATGGGTTTGATTTGGAGAGGGAAATTTGGGATGTGGGGGAGTAAAATTCGGTTGGGAATTGATTTTGTAGCAAAAATCCTGATTTCCCCCCTTAAAACTGCCTTTTATTTTTTTCTAAGTCGGGACCTAGGCGCGGTCGCGCGCTACTTCTGCCAAACCGGCGCGGCCGCGCTGCGCACGGCCGCGCGCCGTGTTTCTGTGTTTTCAGCGCAGCCACGCGCTAGGACAGCGCGTGCGTGCCAGGCTTCTGTAGTCAGTCCTTAATTTTTTTCATTTTTTTCATTTTTTGTGATTTTCTCTTTTGTTCTTGCTTCCTCTACCTACCAATGTACAACAAACTTGGGTTTCCTCCCAAGAAGCACTTGTTTTACGTCGTTCGCTTGATGTAGAACTCGAGATCAAACGGACAATAAAACGACACTAATCACCTTGCAGTTTGTCGTGTCACCATAATAATGCTTCAACCTCTGACCATTTACCTTGAATGCTTGGCCCAGATCATTCTCAAAAATTTCCACCGCTCCATGCGGAAACATAATTTTGACAATAAACGGCCCTAACCATCTTGATTTCAACTTTCCAGGAAAAAGACGGAGACGAGAGTTGAACAAAAGAACTTGTTGCCCCGGCATAAATGATTTGAGCACTAGACCCCGGTCATGCCACCTCTTGACATTCTCCTTATACATTTTGTTGTTCTCATAAGCTTGAAGTTGAAATTCATCGAGCTCATTCAATTGAAGCATCATCTTCTTTCCAGCTGCATCCAAATCTAGATTCAATTTCTTCAAAGCCCAATATGTTTTATGCTCCAGCTCCATCGGCAAATGACACCCCTTACCATAAACCAACTGATACGGTGACATCCCTAGCGGAGTCTTGTATGTAGTTCGATACGCCCAAACAGCTTTATCAAGCTTCAAAGACCAATCCTTCCTCGATGGACACACAACTTTCTCTAAAATGCGCTTGATCTCTTTATTAGACATGTCGGCTTGACCATTCGTTTGAGGATGATAAGCCGTAACAATGCGATGATTCACATTATACCTTTGCATCATAGTAGTGAACTTGCGGTTACAAAACTGCGACCCCTCATCACTGATTATGACTCTTGGAGTTCCAAACTTTGTGAATATCTACTTATGAAGAAAATTAAGCCCCACTTTCGCATCATTCGTTGGCAACGCCTTAACTTCAACCCATTTTGACACATAATCAACCACCGACAAAATATACCGATTGTTACAAGATGAGAAAAATGGCCCCATAAAGTCAATTCCCCAAACATCGAAGACCTCAACTTCGATAAGCACATTAAGAGGCATCTCATCCCTCTTAGACATATTACCCACACGTTGACATCGATCACATTTCAAAACAAACTGGTAAGCATCTTTAAACAAGGTTGGGCAAAAGAAACCTGCTTGCAGAATACGAGATGCTGTCTTTTCTCCACCATAATGTCCTCCATAAGCCGTTTAGTGGAAATCTCGCAAGATCCCCCCGTTTCGCTATAAGGAAGACATCTCCTGATGATTTGGTCAGCTCCTTGTCGAAAAAGAAATGGCTCACCCCATATATACCACTTCACTTCATGTAGAAACTTCTTCCTTTGAGCATAAGATAAGTCGGGAGGCATGATATTACTCACAAGGTAATTCACAATGTCTACAAACCACGGTTCTTCTTCTTGCACTCCAAACAGCTGATCGTCGGGAAAAGCTCATTTATCAATGTCTTATCCAATCAAGTAGCATTAGGGTTCTCTAAACGCGAGAGATGATCAGCGACTTGATTTTCTGTCCCCTTTCTGTCCTTGATCTCTAGTTCAAATTCTTGAAGCAAAAGAACTCATCTAATCAATCTAGGCTTCGAGTCCTTCTTTGAGATAAGATAACAAATTGCAGCGTGATCAGTGAAAACTGTCACCTTAGTCCCAAGTAGATAAGATCAAAATTTCTCAAAACCATAAATAGCCAAAAGTTCTTTCTCCGTAGTAGTATAATTCAGTTGAGCACCATTTAGGGTCTTCCTAGTATAGTAGAGCACATGAAATATGTTGTTCTTCCTCTGTCCAAGAACTGCTCCAACTGCATAGTCACTTGCATCGCACATCATCTCAAAAGGTTCAGACCAATCAGGTGCAGTTATAACATGTTCCGTGATTAAACTCTTCTTCAATATTTCAAAAGCTGCAAGGCACTCGTCATCAAACTTGAAAGGGACGTCTTTCTCTAGCAAACTGCACAATGGCTTCGAAATCTTAGAGAAGTCTTTAATGAAACACCTATAGAAACCCACATGACCAAGAAAAATATGAATTCCCTTAACAGAAATAGGAGGAGGAAGATTTTCAATGACCCCCACCTTGGCTTTATCCACCTCAAGACCCTTACTAGAAACCTTGTGCCCAATAATAATGCCATGTCGCACCATAAATTGACATTTCTCCCAATTGAGAACCAAATTGGTCTCAACACACCTCTTGAGAACGTGTCCAAGATTTTGCAAGCATTCATCAAAAGAATCGCCAAATACAGAGAAGTCGTCCATGAACACCTCCACATTATGGCGAATCATTTCAGAAAAATTGCCATCATACATCTCTGAAATATGGCTGGTGCACCACACAGACCAAAAGAAACTCGTCTAAAGGAAAAAGTACCATATGAACAAGTGAAGGTAGTATTCTCCTGATCTTCTAGCGTGATAGAAATCTGATTGTAACCCGAATAGCCATCAAGAAGACAGTAGTACTCATGACCAGCCAGTCTATCAAGCATCTGGTCAATGAAGGGCAAAGGGAAGTGATCCTTCCTAGTGGCCTTGTTCAGCTTCCTGTAGTCCATGCAAACTCTCCACCCCGTGACTATTCTTATAGGAATAAGCTCATTCGTCTCATTTGCTACCACGATAATTCCACCTTTCTTTGGCACACATTGAACCGGGCTTACCTATGAACTGTTAGAAATAGGATAGATGATCCCTGCATCTAGCCACTTAAGAATTTTTTCTTCCCTACTTCCTTCATGATTGAATTAATTCTTGTTTGCTGCTCAACCGTAAGCTTGCTACCTTCCTCTAGCAGAATTTTATGCATGCAATAAGAAGGGCTGATTCCCTTGATATCTGCTATAGTCTAACCAATTGCCGATTTGAACTCTCTTAGAAGCCTCAGGAGCTTTTCCTCGTCACTACCTAAAAGGTCAGATCCAATAATAACAGGCAAAGTAGATGCATCACCTAAAAACACATACCTCAAATGCTCAGGTAAGGGCTTAAGCTCAAAAGTGGGAGCTTCCTCAATAGATAGCTTGAGGCGTTTAGGAGCTTTGTTCAATTCTTCCATTCCAAGAGATTCAAAAGGCATATCAATCTTCCTTTTCCAGGGAGAAGCATTCAAATATTATAATTGTTCTTCTCCTTCGTCATTTTCACTATCTGAATTTCCCAATAAGCCTTTTTTTAAGGCATCGGACCTTAGTAATTGATCAAGTTCTGAAGTAACCACAGAATCGACCAACTCCACCTTTAAGCACTCCTCATTTTCCGTAGGAAATTTCATAGCATTGAACACATTAAAAGTTACATCCTGATCCAGCACTCGCATTGTGAGCTCACCCGTCTGCACATCTATCAAGGTTCGGCCAGTCGCCAAGAAAGGTCTTCCCAAGATTATGGGAATCTTCTTATCTTCCTCAAAATCAAGAATGACAAAATTACCAGGGAAGATGAGTTTATCAACCTTGACCAAGACATCCTCCACAATACCTCAAGAATATGTAATAGAACGGTCGGCCAATTACAAAGTCATATAAGTTAGTTTTGGATCAGGTAAGTCCAACTGCTTGAAGATTGATAAAGGCATCAGATTGATGCTAGCTCCCAAGTCACATAAGCATCTATCAAAAGACACTTTTCCAATAGTACATGGAATAGTGAAGCTTCCTGGATCTTTAAGCTTCAGAGGCAACTTCTGTTGCAGCACAACACTGCATTCCTCCGTGAGAGCGACTGTCTCTAAATCATCTAGTTTCACTTTCTGAGAAAGAATAACTTTCTTAAACTTTGCATAACTAGGCATCTTCTCAAGAGCCTTAGCAAAAGGTATGTTGATATGAAGTTTCTTGAACACCTCCAGAAACTTCTCAAATTGTTTGTCCATCTTTTTTTTCTACAGCCACTTAGGAAAAGGCGGTGGAGGATAGATCTGTTTCTCCCCTGTATTACCCTCGGGAGGAGTGTGCTCAACAGTAGTCTCCCTTGGTTCCACTTCTTTTTCCTGCTACTCTACTTCTTTCTCAACCCCATCTTCTTCAGTCAACGCTTGATTTTGTTCAGGATTCACAACCTTTACAGACCTCAAAGTTGTAACGCCTGAGAAATCTTATGTAATTATTTTTATCAATAAATAATTATTATGTGATTTTTATGTGAATTTTGGTGAATTATTTGATGATGGATAATAATATTTGGATGTTTATTTCTGATAAAATTTAGATATTTTAATTTCCAATTATCCACAATTAGATCTAGATAATTTTGGTATTTTTCTGGTAATATTTGGATTATTATATGATTTTATGAGAATTTATAAGATTAATAATGATTATTCTTACATAATTATAAAATTTATTTTTAGAATCAGAAATCGTTCCACTTCAATCATTTTTGTGTTTTTACAACCCGAAACTCTTCCGAAAACTCCTTCCGAACCTAATCTGATAATTCTGAACACTTTACATGTTTTGACTTTTTTGATCTGAGGCACGGTTTGACCTGTACGAGTCCCGGCGTGAAATTTTCGATACGCAAATCATTTTATATATCGATAAAAATCCATATTCTCAAAAGGCGAGATATTATTACCTTATTATTGTATAAAGCGTTTGATAAGAGACTCTGTTTTGATAATTATCCAAATCGGGTATTAAAATTATATCGTTATGTAGTTACTTAGCGGCTAAGTAACCTATTTTCAGATCCGATATGTAAATGTAATTATCGAATTATTACATAAATAAAATATGTAATGATTCTGTTAGCGATATGTTGCTATATTGTTAATTGGGTTTGATTGGTTGGACGCGAAGATTACTTTTATAATTAATTACCGAGCTGTATGCATTTAATTCATTTTAAAGTAATTTTATTGAATATTTATTCTCATAAATGCTAAAATTGTTCTAAAAATTATTTTTGTTGTTCTATAATTTTATTTATTATTTTTAAGAGTTTATAAAATTTAGAAATCAATATTCTATTGATTATTTATCTTTAAATGATTTTCTGATTTCATTTAATGGTAAAATCAATATTTAATTCTAGAATGCTTCAAAAATTATGAAATTTTTTATTTTATTAAGTTTGGAATATTTCAAGAATTTTAAAATTATTTAGGAAATTTTCTGGCTTTCATTTAATCGCACGTGTATTCGTTAAAATCGTAAAATACGGGTTGGATGCGCGTTTCAAAAATGATTTTAAAATTATAAAATTTTTAAGATAATTAGTTTTACTTATCTCGGGAATTTTAAATTTGTTCTGATAAATTTTCGGATGGATGTTACCCATAAATTATTTTTTGAAGTCGAAAATTACGGTGCAAATCAGGATATTAACGAAGAAGAAAAAAAAAGAAAAAATAAATAAAATATGATAAAATCCCTAAATCTACCCTGCAGCCCCCCCCCATCGCCTCTCTCCCTCGCTTCTCTTCTCTCCTCTCATTTCTTTCCAATCTCTTCTCTCTCGGCTCAATCAATCTCTCTCTATACTCTCTTTCTTTCTCTCAGTCCTTATCTCCCCATCTCTATTTTCCTTCCCCTGTTCTCTTCTTGTCTGCGACCGTTTTCCCCTGTTCTCGAATTTTCCGCCGCATTTCTGATTTTTCCGGCGAGTTGTCGCCGCCTGCCTCCTGCTTCCTCGATATATATTTATATATATGAACGTATGTATATGTTTGGGTGCGGTATTCTTGTTTTACTTCCTGTTGTCGCTGCCCCTCATCGTTTCCGGTGAGGACGGTGGCGCGTGACTGTTACTTGCTGCGGTTTTCAGTTTCCTTAATTCGGTTTTTTTGCTGATGCTTATTTTTATTATTATTATTATTATTATGTTTGTTGTTTCTGCAGAAATTGAATTGAATGAATTCGTGAAATAAAAAGATTTATGCAGGAATAATTATGAAATTATCGGTGAAATTACGTAGGATGCCCGAAATAATGGGAACCCGTAAATTTTATCGCCATCAGCGATGAGCCTCAACGAGCCGACGGTGGAGTGTGATGACGCGGTTCTGAGTCCTATGAATAAAAACATAAAAATACAAATAAAAATACAAATAAAAATACAAATAAAAAAATAATTAATAAAGTAAATTCGTATTGGTGGATGGGATTGATGAAGTGGATTGTGAATTGTATTGTATTGTGTTTGTTGTTGTGATTGACGTCGAATTGCTCGACGGGTAGGCCGATAAACAAAGAAGACGCTGCCCGATTTTCAGGAAATTAATTCCGAAACTACGGAAACGTAACCTGTAATTGTCGGAAACGTCGAACGAGGATATAATTGAACTTTATGAAACTGATTTGCGTGACGTGACAAGATATTTTGTGAATAATCGATTACCCTATTTTTCAAAACGACAACTATACGTATTTTCCGAAATTAAATACCGAACCGATTTTCGAAGATGTGAACCATAATTGCTATGTGTAATTCGATAATACATATAAATATGAATTCGGTTATGAAATCGTATGGGTAGAATATGATAACGATTTGATGTTAAGCTTAAGCGGTTATCTGAATTAGGGTATTTTAACCCTGTAGGTTTTAGACGGAAGACCCGAGATTTGACATCGGACTAGGAACGATCTAGTGATTAGACGTCGAGATCAACAAAGTTCCAACTGAAGGGTACGAATTTTGGGATCATATCCAGAATAGGATAGTAATTTGACGATAAAGCCGAACGATCAAAGTCGAACCAAAGTCAATAGCAGTTAAAGCTTATTGAGGCAAGTATTCTGGATTTTTCTTTTAAATACTGCAAGTATTCTTGATTTTCTCTTAAATACTGCAAGTGTTACTGATTTTCTTTTAAATTACTGCAAATATTTATTCGCTCCTATTCTAAGTTCAGAATAGTTAACTGTTTTATATTTCGCTGTAATTACTCTTATTATGCCAGTTCTTTTCATTATTGTTCCTATAATTCGATTGCTCTCCTGAGCAAATACCCATTCTTTCGGATTATTTACGAACCCTGAATTAGGATGTTTTGAATTCAAAAAGATTTGATATCAAAATACTCCACGGGCTGGATAATGATATTTTGGGGAGTAAGTTTTACTTAATCCTAAGGACCGAAACATAACCGGTGCCTTGAGATGGGTCGTAGTGCCTGGGGACCCGACTGGATCTATACAGGTAGGTATAGATCTGCATTGTATCCTGACTGATCAGCAGGATATAGATGCGAACTAGTGTCTAGTCTAATTTATTGTTGATCGCCATTAACGGCATTCTCTCTTAAAAGGTTTTATGATTCTAAAACCGGATAAAACCCAGATTCAGGAGATGAATCGGGGAATCGCTTGTCATTTTTGGATTTTAGTTAAAGGCTAGTGACAGCCAACGTTTATTTGCTCACTCACTCAAAATAAATAGAATGGTTTAAAATTATTTTAAGATTTTGTCCGGAAGTTTTCTTTGATATTAATATTTGAAACTCAAATTATATACTTGATGGGCATTTTTGGCTCACTCTTGCTTTGTCAATTCTTATTTTTGCCAGAAACAGATAAGGATAAAAATGAATAGCTTAGATAGACAGCAGAAGTTTGAGAAATCTCCGTTGTGAGAGGTTGAAGAAGTTAGAAGAATATGACACAAGCATTAGTTCAATGGTATTTACATTTTTATTTTAGTTATTGGAAGTTGTAGAAGATTAGATTCTTGTTTCATACCATAACCTGTAAACGATCCAGATAAAAGGGGGTTAATTGAATATTCTTTTATGTAAAGATTGTTTCGTGACACCAAATCTTGACCCCGAATTTGGGTTGTTACAAGTTGGTATCAGAGCTGCAGGTTATTGGTCACTGAAATAAGAATAGGTGATAGTAGGATAGGAATGATAGGTCGTACAGGATAGGAAAGACCCTAGGTATATTCAGGATAAATTGAGTTGAGTGGGAATTACGGTTAGTAGATCTGAGATGGAGTTGCTAAGATAAGATTGCTGAGAAAGTGTAAGGAGAATATCACAACATTATAGGTATATTGAGTTCTCAGATCATATAATAATGAGGAATCGATGGAGACTGGGTATGTTACCATACTTTTCATGTGATTTGAAGGAAATGCGGTTGATTTCGTGAGCACTTATGTAAGGGAAGCTAGGTGAGTGTTGGTACGATTTAACTTAGAATTAGGTAATAGGACGAGCTCCACGCCGGAGGCAATGAGTTGAAGGAAGCTGATGAAGAGCTAACGTTGCGCGATTCGAAGGCACCACCGTTGCGAGAGGATTCTTATCATTTATCGAAAGCTGCGCGAGGAATGATATCTACCTCACTAGGTATAGGTAAGACTAGCAAGAATGAGCGCCTTTATCTATAGATGGAACATCGAATCACATGCATGGTTGTGAGCATAACGTCAAGGATGACGACAAGAATGTTAAAAATAGTATTAAATGTTAGCGTTGCGATAGAATTGCGAAATAAAATGATTTACGATGGTGAATGAAGTTTCGTCAAGCAATAAGTGCGAGCAGAATCCAAGGAAAAGTGGAAGAGGTACCAAAGTGAAGAGACCCTTATATGGGTATTCTTTTAATTAGATATTTCATTGGTAAATCAGGAAAATAGCAAGTAACTTATATAGTAATGATGACCAAATATTTGATTTCCAAAATTTTAAAATGAGATTTCGGAAAAGATTTTATTAATCAACTTTCAGAAGATTTTTGCATGAAATGAGTTTTACAAAGTGGTTGTCAATTACTATTTATGTTCTTGTTATTATAAACAGAAAATGATCTAAAAAGAAGAATGGAATTAGACTTAGTGTTGTTAATTCGAAGGGCCAAGTAGACCCACCAGCAGGGAGAAGGTTTAAGGTTTGCTGTGAAAAATGAAAGTAAATGTTATTTAATAAAATCAATAATTGAATCAACATATTAAAATAATATTTACGCCAATTTATGAAATTATTAAAATTTAACGAGATTCATGATTCGAATGGTCGGAGGATGATTGAAGAAAATGGCAGAATATTCCAGATGATTGGAGAAGAATCGTATTTTTATCGACGAAATTGAGGCATTGCGTGATCGATGGGTATTTTACACGACATAGATGAAATCTGAAGTCGTGATTTTAAATTTCGGAACGACGCGATTAAGATCAAATTATTGAAGTATTTGGTGTGAAGGTATTTCCAGGCATCATTTCGAAGCAATGAGGTAACCTAAATCGTAAACCTGTATCTGAACGATCCTGAAGGCAGATTTAGGCGAAGCATAGAAGGTGATCGACACTGACATCCTTTCTTCTAATACTATAGTATACGTTTTTCTTGATTCTTGAATGCGACTGGAAGCAATGATTGTAAATTTTATAAGGACGCGATATGATCGAATTGTTAAAGCTTTGGATATGGAGGCATTCCCAGAAGACATTCCGAAGTTATAACATGACCTAAATGGTGAATCTCTCATCCGAATGGTCCCTGGAGGCCTAAGTAAATGGAGCGTGGACAGTGACCAATGGTGATCTACAATGTTATTCTTTTTCAAATACGATAGCATATGTTCTTCTCGAGTTTTGAATGCGTATGAGCTTCTTCTGTTGATAAATTATATGAGGTGAAAATGAAAGAAAATTTATTGTATTCCTTCTGAATTGTTTCTCTTCTCAAATCCTTGATTGAGACAACAATGTTGTTGTAATAACCCCAATTTTTGAGAAATTTTGAAACCCTTATGAATAGTGTTTTTGCTGAATGAGAAAACTTTTCATGCCACACTATGTAGGGGTTCTGATATGGATATTCTGAGATTTTATTAGTACTTTATATGGGATATAAGTGTATGTAAAGATCGTCAGAATCCAATTCCAAACACTTTGATTTTTCCCGGAAATACCCTAGATGCGGAAAGAATTGAGTATAAGGTAACAGGATAAAAAGGATTTAAATTAAAGGATTATGATAGAGGATCATAAAAAGGAATATAATGTATTGAGAAAGGTTAAGGGAACCTAAGTAATAAAATCCCGGGTATGATCCTTCAAACGATAAACGAAAACGAAAGTTAAGCGAACCGTATAACAGATCAGCGGTCATTAGGCAAACAATTAGGAAGTTAAGCAAAGGGATTAGAGGAAGTGATGTCACCCAACCAATGAGAAGAGGACAAGGAAGGGAGGATGACATAGCAATGTGATGTAAGCATGACATAGGGAAGGAGGAGGTGTGGTTGGTTTATAACCACACAAATATAAGGTTATTAAGGTAATTAACCAAAAACAAAACAAAAAACAACCAAGCTAAGCCAAACAAATCAAAAAACACAAAATCATTTCATTCTCATCATCTTGCTCTCGGCTTTTCATCTTTTTCAAGGGCAAGAATTTCAAAAATCAAGTTCCAAGCATTGTTAAATCACAAGGTAATTATCTGAGCTTCCTTGTACATAGATATGGATATGCTATAAGTTTAAGCTCCTAATTCCTTCACAATCTCTTCCAATAAATCAAGGAAGAAGATGGTGAATAGTAACCTTCAAGAAGTAACTTTAGTTTTCTTGAATTTTTATGAAAGATTAAGGTTATACAAGCAAGGATCAAGGTTCTTTTAGGCATTCAAAGCTCTTGGGTTGTGTTAGGAAGCTTCAAGGAGGTATAAAACAACTTTCACCTTTAACTTATAGTTTGAACTTTGAGTTTTGATGAGTTTATGGATGGATTAATGTATATATAGAAATATCCATGTATGTATAGCAAGATCCATGTATGTTAGATAGTTTGGTTGGATTTGTGGTGATTTTGGATATGAATCTTGGTTAATGGTTAATGAATCTTAAGTTATGGTTAGTAGATCATGTTTGTGGTTGAATAAGTTGGAAAACCTTGAGATTATGGACTGACTTTGCCTTGATATAAGTTGTGTTTGATGTATTGATGATGGTTGGGTGGTTTGTAGTGAATTGGTAAAGAATTGGAGTGGTATAAATATTGGTAATCGCGTAAACATAGCCGTCGTAACGTCCGATTTTCTTTGGACTGTTTTTGTGCATAGCATTAGGACCCGAGAACCCCCTTCTAGATTATGACCACTGCCATGTTTAGATAGCTCATGTTACGAGCTTCGTTTTGATATGTAGTTCGTTCGATTCCGATGCACGGTTTAGGAGAAACGACCGTTTCAAGTAACGGCGTTTCGCGAACGAAACTTTTTCCCGCGCCTTACTTTGAAACATAGGTTAAAGACCAAAAAGGGTTAATTAATGTATGAAACATTTATGGTAAGTGTGTTAGGCAGTTGGTAAGACACTCGCGAAGGAATCGCTTTAAAACTCGTAAAGGTTAAATTATTAAAAATGGTGGAGCCGAGGGTACCCGAGTGACTTAAGCAAATCAGTGAGCGCAAAACAAGCGTTAGAGTCTAAGTTAGTTAAAGTATAGATTTACAAGTAATTTTGGTTTAATTCCAACTTACTTGTTGTTTACAGGTTACCAGACTCGTCCCGAGCCTTTTATCACCCCAAGTCGCTCAGACAAGTTTTCTACCCGTTATACTGTTGTTGTGATGTAAATATATGTATATGCATTATCTTGTGATAAGTGCATGATTGTTATTAGCAATTCTTGCGATATATTGTAGCATGTGATATGGTATATATGCATGCCTGTTTCATATTCTTGAAATATATATCTGTTGGTTCAGTTGATAATACCTATGCTAGAGGATAGCGGTATCTTGCATATACCCTTAGTGTAGGGACCCAAAGGTGAAAAAAAATTTCTAAAACCGGGAGTCGAGGATCCCGAGTAGATTTTGTATATATATGGATATGGATATATATATATATTTATATATATATATGGTTATAGTTTTCCAAACTATTAATCGAATAAGGGTTATTCGATAACTTTAAACTTTATTTTATTTAATGAATATTATTACGAATATTCATTTGAGGACTTATGACTCCTTTTATTTTATTATTTGAATATTATTTGAATATTCATTCGAGGACTTATGACTCAGTTTATATTATTTAATGAATATTCATTTGAATATTCATTTGAGGATCTATGACTCCGATTATTTGCTGAGATATATTATGTATTTTATTAAAGAATAATGTTTCGATAATCAAACTTATTTTCGGTTATTCAAATGAAGATAATACTTTCATATAAGTATATCTTTGGTTATTTAATACTCGTTTCAAGTATAAATTTTAATACTTCTACTTCAATTATTTTTATAAAGATTATTCTTTATGGGAATATTATTTAATTAATAATATTCAGTCATTTTCTAAATATTCTGGGGACTGATTTACTTCATTAAATCAGCTTTACTCCAAACACTCTATAAAGTGTTTTCGAGTCTTCAAAATGATTTTTAAAAGTTAGAGCGGATCCCAAAACTCATTTTTATATTTAAGATCTTCCTTTTTAAGGGGATTTAAATACTCGCTTAAAACCTGAGGGATCCGGCTCTATGGTGTATTTTATATTCGCAACAAGGTTGCAGTTTTGGTAAATGAATTGATTACTTACCCAACGTTCGGGAAGTAAGTCCATCTATTGAGTCGGCATAAGCAACATGGGCTCAGTGGGCGTCCATGATAGTGTAAGTGGCTCAGTGGGAGTCCATCAAATGCATAAGTGGCTGAGTGGCAGTCCAGCATAGGTCCTAATGCGGCCAGGGTGATGACCAGTGGGGAATTCGTCCATCTACTAGTAGAAAAGGTTACTTATGGGTATCTTTGCCTGATCAGCAAGATATCTGGTTTATGCCAAAATTCTTTTCCTTTCCAAAATTCATTGGATGTTTCAAACTCTGTTCATACTTTATATAACAGAGGTTCCAGGAAATGTTTAAAGAGATATATATGTGGATATATATATATCGGGACTAAATAAAGTATCTCGTAACTTTATTTCATTCAATAATATTTCAAAGATTGAATCTATTCAAATCTTGTCTTGTAGTCTCATCTATGTGATGAACTTTTGAAACTGATTATAACTTGAACGGTGGTAGTTCAAGTAGTATTGGGAAAGATATAAGTATATTGGGGTATTTGGTAACCTCATCTTTTAAACTTATATCTAGTTAATAATTGTCTTATGAATGACAAAGATTTTCAGAAAAACGTTGAGACAAGGTTAGATGTATGAGATCACCTTGCAACGATATTTTTTTTATATATACAGTTATACACTGGGATTTTGTGTATATTGTGCATGGAAGAGGACTTCCAATATTTTGAAAAGTATATATGTATATATACTGAATATTTTGCGACTTCATCGCATTAAGATATCAAACTTGGTTCACTTCTTTTGACCAAGACTTTCATGAGTATTATGAGTAGGCTCATATATTGTAAATCATTATACATATTATTTTGGTGGGCTTGCTGCTCACCCTTGCTTTATTTCTTCATCACACAACAACAGTTAGGAAAGATGGCCAGACTCCAGCAGACCCAGCGCAAGCGCGTGGGAAGCGTCCCGCGTCTTCCCGTTGATGTTGTAGCTGCTATAGCTGCAGAGGTAGATCTATTGTAGATCAGACCATCTACTTTTGAGAATCAATTATGTATAATTATAACTTGTGGCAGATAATGGCAATTAACTGTAAATTTATCAAGTAATCATTTTGGGTTGTAATAACTTTTAAATTGTGGATTCAAAGACTTGTACTTATTTAAATTTCATCTCTGAGACTATAACGGGTTGTGGTGTGTGTTAGTGTGGGGTCACAGCATAAGGTTATTTATTATTAATTAAGTGAAGTGATATTGTGGAAAGAAAGACCGTGACGACCCGGGTCCCCGACCCCGGATCTGGGGGTGTTACAGTTGTGATATGATGCTTTGTCGAAATGACGAAGAGTCGGGTGGGACGCCACCTAATCATGTGTTGTATGCCATATAGTATGAAAGACTGGCCATCTTGAGTACGAATATGGTTGTCTTAATCTTCACTCATTCTTCTTCCTTCAATTTATTAACTTACAGATTCTTCCAACTATTTGTTGCATTGTTATTCCCTATCCTTCTTTTCATTCAAAATCATATTCATAAACTCTCTTCTTGCATCGAGTCTGTTCTCTGATGATTACAAAAGAAATGGAATAATCCCGTGCGACAGGTAGAATTACGTGTCGAAGGAGAATAGGATTGCAAGCCGATAAATGATGGAAATTTACGAGCAAGGAAAAATGGATACACCGACAACGCGGTCGTGGCGAAGATATCAAGTCAGATAGTTATTCTTGCTACAGGGATCTCATCAGTACGGTAGATTACGTTAACGCGATGCACTTCGAATTGGAAGATTTTGATGAGAAAGGAATCGTTAGTGAACCGTAATAATTAGATCAATTACGAAATAAGGAAGTAAAGCTGTGTGCTTCAAACGGAGCAAATGAGTATCGGGACGACGATCCAAGATCAAGGAAATTCTGAACAATGACTCAGACATGCAATTACTACGTGAAACATCCCTTCGTCGTGGGAAGATATTTTTCGTGAAGATTCAAGATGGAAGAAATCTTAAATGTAATCGAACTTCGAACGTGTTCTTCAAGAAATTGTCAAGTTCTCTAACTTGGGTAAATAAGTGATTGTGAATTCAATGCTCATACCCGGGTCAGTGAAGAAAGTTCGATGCGAAGCCATAAGTGGAGATGAACCAATGGTGACTCGACTGTGAAACCTTTTGAGAAATAACGATATAACGATTAAGTTTCTACCAGATTGCGACAATAGTAATGCAAACTGTGCGTGGTTATTAAAAGATGAATAGATTAGTTAATAAAATTGAATATGTATTGTCCAAGATAGATGACTGTTGTGATTGGTTGGCGCATGCGGCATAATTCTTAAAAGTAACTGTACCCAATTGGTAATGACAAGAAATAAGTTAAAAGAATCGCGAAGTAAACTCCTTGAAAAACAACAAGATAAATTTTAAAGTTCACTAATAACATTTGGTAACATCCTGAAAGAACTGATAAAGGTATGGTTATAATAATTATTGTTAATGTAAGACCCAATTATAATTAAAAAGATATATGTTATGCCAATTAATAATACATATGATGATCAAAGCGATATAATCTGAATTGTGTTGAATGGATGGATTTGGTTGATGGAATTGGGTGGATATGATTGTGGATGATTTAGTTGATTGATGGTGTCGGCTTGAGTCCGACTGGTAGTCAATGGTGTAGGGGAAGTGCTGCCCAAATTTTCAGAAATGTCCTACGTTCAAGAACAAAGAAGTATATGGTCGTTCTCGTCAGTACTCCAAATAATTGCGATATCGGTTCTTGCGAAAGTTGTTATGACCAAACCGACTTTATATAATTGGTCTTTGATTCGAGTTAGCTAGTCAGCACTTGGTTTAAGTGATCAGTTAAAGGAGTTAATTGATCACTTTACCAACTAATGGTTAGTTAAATGGACATCGATTCCAATTAGATTGAGTCAAGCTCTAACCTGATTTCCAGATCCGAAATCAAAGCAATAAGAAATTTAGAAAAAGTAATGGCATTAACGTAAATTGAAGGCTTAGTTCAATTAGCGTGATGTTACTATAATCAGGTGCAAGGTGTGATCCAGAAGAATACGCTCTTTTCGATGAATAAGAGGAACATGAAGTTATTGGTACACGCTAGTAAGAAGAATATTTTTAAGAACTAAAGGTTCAAGATAAAGTAAAAGGATTATATCATCTGCAATAGCGTTCCAGGAAGAACCTGGATGTATACCCATATTGAATGACGAATTAATGGAAGATTTGAATGTACACTTCTTTTGAACGGCGATTGAATGGAAGTTATTGTAAAATAACGGAAAGTTCGCAAATACAAGCACCCAATGAAAGACGGAGACTGATCAAGTTCGCATATGAGCTCGAAAAAAAAGAGAAATGTTGATCAGTTAGAGAAAGCCAAATATGCGATCAGTGATGATTTAAGCGAGGTTAAGAAAATCGCTATCGTTGAATTTTAATAATTTTGTTAATAAGAATTTAAATATTATAAATAAAATCCTTCACTCCAGTGTAAGCTCCAGAAATGGCTTATCTAATACTGAACAGATTAATATTGTCAATACAAAGAGATCCCTTATGTTTAAAAGAAATAATGAATAATAAAAATGGAGAAATAAGGAAGAAATAAAGTGGAATCAAAAGGATGATAAAGAAATTTTATAAAATAATACAGGAAATATGCAAGTTAGGAACGTCGGTTGTGCCAGAACTGTTGGAGAATGAGGTGAAACGCCGATAGTTGGAGATAGGAATTCTTTTCAAGAATGCGTGTAAACAGGGAAAGTTACGTAATGGCCTTGGTGACAAACTGCTAGAGAAGAATGTTGCAATGAATCTCATGTCAGAATTCTTTAAAATTAAAATAAAGTCCTAAAAGTTCGAACGAATGATTTACCAAAATTACCTCCAGGAATGAAGTGAGAATTTCTCGTCGGTTACTGCACAGTGTCAAGCTGGTGTCAAAAGCCCTGTATTGTACAACTCAATAGGAATGAAATAAAGAGTGAAGGAAAACTTCAGAAATGTGGAATGAAAGAATAAAGAAATAAAGAGTATTTTGCACTGTGCACAAAAGTGGTCATGGGAAAAAAATAGAGGTATGAGGTTACGCGTCGATTATCAGAAATTGTAAGTTTGAAAATTAAGTGAACACAAGGTACCAGGAGTATTGGGATAGTGTGATTGTATTTATTGATAACATCCTCGCTAATTCAAGGACTAAGGAAGACTAAGTTGAACGAGTGAAGATATGCTTGCGAAGAGCTGGAAAATAGCAGCTGCATTCTCAGCTTCAAAAATATGAATTCCGGGTATAATTGATTATGAGCTCCAGTTTGTGGGTAACTACCAACTAGGAGAGGTCCATTTAGGAACAAATGTTTCAAATAGAAAGAAAAGAGTAAATACCATTAAGATTGTGGGAAAATGGTTAAAAGAATTGGAAAAGTTGGAAATTGAAGAATATGTTTGGATCCGACTTCTGGGTTATGCTAATACTTACTTTGTTGTTGAATATCAAAGGCGCTATTAATGCAGATGATTGATGTTGACTTCAGTATGGGACATTTTGAGCATCAAAGTTCGTGTTGATATCTAATTTGATATGACAACAAAATGAGTATTAGTACCAAGAGACTGGGTTTTGAATGAAGTTATAATTCATTCCGTTTCGAATTAATGTACTTTCTTTCAGATAATAAGAGATTCTCGCTCAATGAATCTACTTGATAGTCATTGAAAAAAAATAGAAGTATGCGACCAAGTGGTGAGTAGATGAAATTGCCGAGATTTTTCCTTTTTAGTTTTTGAATAGATGTAGAACATTTAGAAGTATCATACGGCATGAGCTCAGGATATCGGGCGCAGACGGATAGAATATGCGAACAAAAGGAGACATGAACAGTAGAGTAGAAGAGTTAGTAAAAAAATAGAAGGTTCATGAAAACGAATTATTGGAATTAGATAAAAAAGAAGGTTAGTGTAAATTAAGTTAGTCCTTTGAAACAGTGAGATAGATAGAACGACTGTGAATAAGTTGGTCTTGTTGTCACAGGTGTAACGAGTCCATAAAGCAGTCATATGTGTATGACTACGAAGATTAATTTAGCTCCAAATATATGAAATAGAGATTGAGTTAGGGGTTGCATGAGCAACTAATAGAGTTGATGACGGTAACAGGACGTTGAGTTGTGATTAAGGTGACGTGAACTGAGAAATTATAAGAGAGATACTTGGAAATCATCATGGTCTGTTCCTTAGCATGATTCCGATGACAGAATCCTTTTAGGGGGGAAGGATGTAACGCCTGAGAAATATTATGTAATTATTTTTATCAATAAATAATTATTATGTGATTTTTATGAGAATTTTGGTGAAATATTTGATGATGGATAATAATATTTGGATGTTTATTTCTGATAAAATTTAGATATTTTAATTTCCAATTATCCACAATTAGATCTAGATAATTTTGGTATTTTTCTGGTAATTTTTGGATTATTATATGATTTTATGAGAATTTATAGGATTAATAATGATTATTCTTACATAATTATAAAATTTATTTTTGGAATCAGAAATCTTTCCACTTTAATCATTTTTGCGTTTTTACAACCCGAAACTCTTCCGAAAACTCTTTCCTAACCTAATCTGATAATTCTGAACACTTTTCATGTTTTGACTTTTTTGATCCGGGGCACGGTTTGACATGTACGAATCCCGGCATGAAATTTTCGATACGCAAATCATTTTATATATCGATAAAAATCCATATTCTCAAAAGGCGAGATATTATTACCTAATTTTTGTATAAAGTGTTTTATAAGAGACTCTGTTTTGATAATTATCCAAATCGGCTATTAAAATTATATCATTATGTAGTTACTTAGCGGCTAAGTAACCTATTTTCGGATCCGATATGTAAATGTAATTATCGAATTATTACATAAATAAAATATGCAATGATTCTGTTAGCGATATGTTGCTATATTGTTAATTGGATTTGATTAGTTGGACGCGAAGATTACTTTTATAATTAATTATTGAGTTGTATGCATTTAATTCGTTTTAATGTTATTTTATTGAATATTTATTCTCATAAATGCTAAAATTGTTCTAAAAATTATTTTTGTTGTTCTATAATTTTATTTATTATTTTTAAGAGTTTATAAAATTTAGAAATCAATATTTTATTGATTATTTATCTTTAAATGATTTTCTGATTTCATTTAATGGTAAAATCAATATTTAATTCCAGAATGCTTCAAAAATTATGAAAATTTTTATTTTATTAAGTTTGGAATATTTCAAGAATTTTAAAATTATTTCGGAAATTTTCTGGCTTTTATTTAACCGCACGTGTATTCGTTAAAATCGTAAAATACGGGTTGGATGCGCGTTTCAAAAATGATTTTAAAATTATAAAATTTTTATGATAATTAGTTTTACTTATCTCGGGAATTTTAAATTTGTTCTGATAATTTTTCGGATGGATGTTACCCATAAATTATTTGTTGAAGTCGAAAATTACTGTGCAAATCAGGATATTAACGAAGAAGAAAAAAAAGAAAGAAAAATAAAATAAAATGATAAAATCCCTAAATCTACCCTGCAGCCCCCCTCACCGCCTCTCTCCCTCGCTTCTCTTCTCTCCTCTCGTTTCTCTCCAATCTCTTCTTTCTCGGCTCAATCAATCTCTCTCTATACTCTCTTTCTCTCTCTCAGTCCTTATCTCCCCATCTCTATTTTCCTTCCCCTGTTCTCTTCTTTTCTGCGACCGTTTTCCCCTGTTCTCGACTTTTCCGCCGCGTTTCTGATTTTTCCGGTGAGTTGTCGCCGCCTGCCTCCTGCTTCCTCGATATATATATGTATATATATGAACGAATGTATATCTTTTGGTGCGGTATTCTTGTTTTACTTCCTGTTGTCGCCGCCCCTCACCGTTTCCGGTGAGGACGGTGGCGCGTGACTGTTACTTGCTGCGGTTTTCAGTTTCCTTAATTCGGTTGTTTTGTTGATGCTTATTTTTTTATTATTATTATTATGTTTGTTGTTTCTGCAGAAATTGAATGGAATGAATTCGTGAAATAAAAAGATTTATGCGGGAATAATTATGAAATTATCGGTGAAATTTACGTAGGATGCCTGATATAACGGGAACCCGTAAATTTTATCGCCGTCGGTGATGAGCCTCGGCGAGCCGACGGTGGTCGGTGATGACGCGGTTCTGAGTCCTACGAATAAAAACATAAAAATACGAATAAAAAAATAATTAATAAAGTAAATTCATATTGGTGGATGGGATTGATGAAGTGGATTGTGAATTGTATTATATTGTGTTTGTTGTTGTCAATGACGTTGAATTGCTCGACGGGTAGGCCGATAAACAAAGAAGACGCTGCCCGATTTTCGGGAAAATTAATTTCAAAAATATGGAAACATAACCTGTAATTGTCGGAAACGTCGAACGAGGATATAATTGAACTTTATGAAACCGATTTGCGTGACGTGACAAGATATTTTGTAAATAATCGATTACCCTATTTTTCAAAATGACAAATATACGTATTTTCTGAAATTAAATACCGAACCGATTTTCAAAGATGTGAACCATAAATGCTATGTGTATTTCGATAATACATATAAATATGAATTCGGTTATGAAATCGTATGGGTGGAATAGGATAACGATTTGATGTTAAGCTTAAGCGGTTATCTGAATTAGGGTATTTTAACCCTGTAGGTTTTAGACGGAAGACCCGAGATTTGACATTGGACTAGGAACGATCTAGTGATTAGACGTCGAGATCAACAAAGTTCCAACTGAAGGGTCTGAATGTTGGGATCGTATCTAGAATAGGATAATAATTTGACGATAAAGCTGAACGATCAAAGTCGAACCAAAGTCAATAGCAGTTAAAGCTTATTGAGGCAAGTATTCTGGATTTTTCTTTTAAATACTGCAAGTATTCTTGATTTTCTCATAAATACTGCAAGCGTTACTGATTTTCTTTTAAATTACTGCAAATATTTATTCGCTCCCATTCTAAGTTCAGAATAGTTAACTGTTTTATATTTCGCTGTAATTACTCTTATTATGCCAGTTCTTTTCATTATTGTTCCTATAATTCGATTGCTCTCCTGAGCAAATACCCATTCTTTCGGGTTATTTGCGAACCTTGAATTGGGATGTTTTGAATTCAAAAAGATTTGATATCAAAATACTCCACGGGCTGGATAATGATATTTTGGGGAGTAAGTTTTACTTAATCCTAAGGACCGAAACATAACCGGTGCCTTGAGATGGGCCGTAGTTCCTGGGGACCCGACCGGATCTATACAGTTAGGTATAGATCTGCACTGTATCCTGACTGATCAGCAGGAAATAGATGCGAACTAGTGTCCAGTCTAATTTATTGTTGATCGCCATTAACGGCATTCTCTCTTAAAAGGTTTTAAACTAGTGTCCGGATAAAACCCTGATTCAGGAGATGAATCGCGGAATCGCTTGTCATTTTTGGATTTTAGTTAAAGGCTAGTGACAGCCAACGTTTATTTGCTCACTCACTCAAAATAAATAGAATGGTTTAAAATTGTTTTAAGATTTTGTCCGGAAGTTTTCTTTGATATTAATATTTGAAACTCAAATTATATACTTGCTAGGCATTTTTGGCTCACTCTTGCTTTGTCAATTCTTATTTCTGCAAGAAACAGATAAGGATAAAAATAGCTTAGATAGACAACAGAAGTTCGAGAAATCTCCGTTGCGAGAGGTTGAAGTAGTTAGAAGAATATGACACGAGCATTAGTTCAAAGGTATTTACATTTGTATTTTAGTTGTTGGAAGTTGTAGAAGATTAGATTCTTGTTTCATACTGTAACCTGTAAACAATCCAGATAAAAGGGGGTTAATTGAATATTCTTTTATGTAAACATTGTTTCGTGACACCAAATCTTGACCCCGGATTTGGTTTGTTACAAAAGTGATTGCTTTAACCTGCTCCTTAGCTTCCTTCCTTCCTGGCACTTCTGTGTCACTAGGTAGTGTACCAGGCTGACGATTTAGCAAGGCATTGTCAATTTGCCCAATTTGATTTTCCAAGGTCTTGATAGAAATAACTTGACTCTTGCACATAAGCTTCAACTCCTCTAGTTCATATTTTTCAATAGCTTGTTACAGCTGGAGTTGCTGTTTTCGTGCATATTACGGTTGCTAAAAACTAGGGGGTTGTACTGCTTAGCTGGATACTGCTGATAAGGCTGTTGAACCGCATTTTGAGCGTTGCTCCAACTGAAATTAGGATGATTGCGGTTGTTAGGATGATAAGTGGCAGGCACGGGATGCTGCGAACGCTAAAGGTTGCTCACGAACTGAGCTGATTCATTAGAAATGGCGCACTGATCAGTCTCATGGGCACCAGCGCAAAGCTCACATACACTAGAAATTTGATTAACCCCATAATTAGCCTAAGTGTCCACCTTCATTGTCAAAACCTTAAGTTGGGATGCTATAGCAGTTGTTGCATCCAACTCCAGAATTCCTTCTACTTTTCCCTGAGTCGGTCTTTGGGATGGATTCTAGTATTTATTAGCAGCCATCAGTTCAATTAATTCATAAGTTTCATCATAGCTCTTAGCCCACAAGGCTCCTCCTGATGCTGCATCAAGCATGGGTCTAGAAGTAGCACCCAATCCATTATAGAAATAGTTAATAATCATCCAATCATGCATGCCATGGTGTGGGCACTTCCTTAGCATCTCCTTATATCGATCCCAAGCCTCAGACAGAGATTCTCCAATTTGCTAAGCAAACTGAGTAAGAGCATTCCTGATTGCAGCAGTCTTCGCCATAGGGAAGAATTTAGTGAGAAACTTTTGAGCAAGATCTTCCCAAGTGGTGATAGACCCTGCTGGTAGAGAATATAACCAGCACTTAGCTTTGTGGAAGAGTCGCAGCTTGATAGCATCTTCAGTCACATCATTGAACTTGAACGTGTCACAGATCTTGATGAAATCCCTGATGTGCATGTTGGGGTCTTCACTAGGAGAACCCCCAAACTTAACTGAATTCTCTATCATCTGAATCGTGTTTGACTTGATCTCGAAACTATTAGCCCTGATGGCTGGCCTGATGATGCTCGACTGAATGTCATTGATCTTAGGCTAAGAATAGTCCATCAAAGCCTTAGGATTTTCTGCTTGATCTCCCATCACTACTAAAAATGGTTATATGACTTTCTCTTCTTCTTCTACCTTCTTTTCTTCTTCAAAAACTTCCTTTTGAACCACCACAACTTCTTCCTCGGCTTTATCCAATGTTCTCTTACGAGTACACGAACGCGTATTCATACACCTTCGCTAGAGTACTTGAAATAAGACAAGGAAATAGATAAGTAACAATGTCTGAGTCAATGAACTTTAACGACCACTGATGGAAAATACATAAACTAAAAATTAACACTGCAGTCCCCGGCAGCGGCGCCAAAAACTTGTTAGTCGCTAAACACGTGCTAAATTACATGCAAGTATACAAGTTCGCAAGTAGTATAAGATATAAATCAGATTCATTCCCACAAAGACTGGCTTTGGTTAACTAATTAATTTATGCACTTAAGAAACAATGTATGGTTATTATTCAATGCTAAGACGATAACAAATTGAGGTTGTTTATAACTAAGAATTAAACTAACAATTATAACTAAGAGAATAATAATGATTGAATTAATATATATGACAAACATGGGATTCTAACTTCATTAAATACTTCATTCAATAGCATTATTGTTCTTAACCTTAGCATGCAATGGTGATGACACTAATCAGATAACACGGAACTGCTAAACGCCAACTTTGGTTGCACGAATAACATACTATCAGACATTCACAAAAGAGACATAAGCTGAATATACACCAATTATATTGAGACCTTATATGTCTATAGAATTTGACAACATAACGATTTAAGCACAAGGTATCTATCATGATTACACAGGGCAAGTAAGATGGTTAAAATTACCTACGATTCATGCATAACAAATATATGAACCTATACTAGCATGACAAGTTCTAAATCCTTAAATTCACTGTCGCTTTATTAAAGATTAACACGCTATCTTATACTTTCACGACGCTAATAAGACGAATACGTACAACCAATACTAGGTTATCATACAATCACCACATACTAAGGCATAACAATAAATTAACTAAAGAAATCCATAAATAAATCCGTTAGAACCCCATGATAACGATTAGCCCATAATCGAACTCATCATCAACATGGGTTTCGATGAAGGCATGGTATAACAAACGTATTCTTTATACTTAAATAACAAAACCAAGTACGAAACAAGAGTAAGGTTCACAAATAAGAAAACTAGCATCCAAGTTACAACTTAGAACAAAGATTCATAAGTAAAAACAAGATCTTCTTCGTCTTTGTTGAATCCGTGCTAAAATGGTCTTCTTACTGCTTTCCTTGCGCTCTAGTACGTCTCCCTGTTGAAAACATCCTTTATTTGAATATATATAGCAGCCCCATGCAATCCAGAAATCCTCCAATTGTAATTATAATAGAATCAGGATTCTTTGAATTCGCACCGCGCGGCCGCGCGCTATCACAAAGTGGGCGCGCTGCCTTTCTGACATCCTGGCGTGGCCGCGCGCTTGAGTAGCGCGGGCACGCCGTACCTCTGGATAAACTTCAGATTTCTGATTTTCTTTGCTGCTTCGAGTCGGCTTTCCACGAGCTTTTATTCCAACACCATATTGACACCAAATTAGCACCAAAACAATGCTAATTCACCTGATTACCTAGATAATGCCTGAAATGCAAAAACACTAGAAAACAAATTAAAACACTTAACAACTTGAGTACAAATGCATCAATTCAAAGCTTAATAGAGCATTATAAAGTGTCATAAATGCCACTCAACAGTTGTCTAGATATATATGCAATAACTTTATTGTGATGCATCCACACACATCTTATTCCCTTATAAGAAGTACCACTACAGACTATAAACTCTCCTTGATCATCTCGAAGTGATAAAACAGGTGCCATGATTAATCTCTTTTTCAATTCCTAAAAACTTCCTTCACACTTATTAATTTCATCAAAACTTTTCACTTTTCCTAGTAAGCTTCGTCAAAGGTGTTGCAATCTTCAAGAAATATTGAACAATTTTTCGATAATATCCCCTAATCCCAAGAAACTTCTCACTTATGTTGGTATTTTGGCCTTTCCCAATTCATAACATCTTCGATCTTTGTGGGTCCACTTTGATCCCTTCATTACTTACTACGTGTCCTAAGAATTGAACTTCTTGTAATCACAACTCACACTTTGAAAGCTTAGCATACAACTTCTTTCTTCTCAGAACCCCCAAAACTGTCATTAAATACTTTTCATGGTCCTCCGTTGACTTCAAGTAACACAAATACAACTTATCCAGATACTCTTTAAAGATTCTGTCCATCAAGTTTAAATGTTACCAGTATATTGGTCAATCTAAATGACATTACTCGAATTTCATAACAACCGTACTTAGTTCTGAAAACGATCTTTGATATGTCCATAGGTTCAATCTTTAATTGATAACACCCAAATCTTAAATCAATCTTAGAAAATACTTTGCATCTTTCAACTGATCAGACAACAGATACTTGCTCTTGATAGTAAACTTGTTAAGCTTCCGCTGATCGACACATAATCTTATGCTTATATCTTTCTTATTAACAATTAATACTGGTGCACCCCATGGGGTACATTAGGTCTAATTGCTTCTTCTTCTAACAACTCTTGCAATGGCTTTGCTAATTCCTTTATCTCAACTGGCGCCATTCTGTACGGGGCCTTGGACAATGGTTTTATTTCAGGTGCTAAGTCGATCGTGAACTTAATTTCTCTATTTGGAAGAAGTCCTGGTAACTTGTCTGGAAATACGACTTGAAACTCATTGATTATTATAAAATCTTCAAATTTTGCTGGCTCCTGACTTCTATTTATCACATATTCACTATAGTGCTCATATATTTTCCATGGTAACCTTTTAGTTTGAATCATTGTTAGAACTTCTTTACTTTCCTTCGACCTCTAACCATTATCATATTCTCAATCTAGCATCTTTAGAATTATCTTGTTATCATGATAGTCTATCTGAGCATTACGCTTCAATAGTCAGTTCAATACCTAGAAAAATGTCAAGTTCTCCTGTCTTAAATGGTATCAATTCATCACAAACTCATTGCCAGAAATCTCAATTTTCACCATTAGTACTCTCTTGTTTAATATTTATATGTTTTTTATTTGTTAATTTTATAGCCATGATCTCATTTAATAATTCCACAGGGTAATTCAACTTATCGACAAAACCTTGAGAAATAAACAATCAAGTTGCTCTCACATCTACCAATACTTTAACACATAAGGGTATTTACAATACTCAATCCTGTCGTCATATCCGTATCCCCCCTTAAAAGGATTATGTCCTCAAAATTTAATCTAAACAAATAGAATGGGGATATTTCTCCCGCAATTCACTTTCTAATTTCCAAGCTGACTCTTCTATCCTGTGATTTCTCCACAAAACTCTAACTAGAGGCACCACTTTATTTCTAAGCACTTTTTCTTTACGATCTAGAATTTATACTGGATGCTCCACATATGATAGATCTCGTTGAATTTCCATGGGTCCTAGCTCAATCACATGACTAGCATCAGCCTTATACTTCTTCAGAAGAGAAACGTGAAACACGTTATGAAGATGTTGCATTCGCGGAGGTAACGCTAACTTATATGCTACTTTTCCAATTTTCCTTAGCACTTCGAATGGTCCAGTATATTTAGGACTCAGCTTTCCATTCTTCCCGAATCTGGATAGACCTTTCCATGGAGGGATCTTTAACAATACTTTGATTACGGGTGCGAACATCACATCCTTATTTGTTTTGATCTACATCTTTCTTCCATCGATCTTGAGCAACAATCAGCCTTTTACGAATCACATCCATTTTCTCTTTCATCTATTGCATCAACTATGGGCTAATAATTTACATTCGCCAACTTCATCACAGTAGGTAGGGGATCTGCACTTTCTTCCATACAATGTCTCGTAAGACGACATGTCGATAACTGCGTGATAACTATTATTATAAGAGAATTCAATCAAAGGAAAAAGGTCATTACAATTACCTTTGAAATCCATGCGGATGATATGTCGTACTCATTTTTCAATTTAGCTTCCAAATGATCATGAAATTGTCTCCAAGTTCTCGAGTTAAATTTCGGATCTCTACTGGATACGATAGACACTGGAACTCCGTGACGCATCACGATTTCATCCACATACATCTTAACTAAAATTTTCCAATGAGAATCTTTCACTGATATGCAAGAAACGCATTGAGTTTGTCAATCGATCAATTATTACCAATATTGCGTCATGATTATACTTAGTCTTTGGTTATCTTACCACAAAATTCATCGCGATAAGCTCCCATTTCCGTTCAGGTATGTCTAGTGGTTGAAGCAATCCACTCGGTCGATGATGTTCCACTTTTACTTTTCAGCACATATAGCATTTACTTATCCATTTCACAATCTTCTTTTTTTTATTTGACCACCAATAACTTTCTTTTAAGTCCTTTTACATTTTTGTACTTCCATGGTGAATCGATAATCTTGAGTTATGCGCTTCATGAAGAATCTCGTGTTTCAATTCCATAACACTAAAAATTTCAGATACACGAGCAACTTGGTATATTCCTTTATTATCCTTTTAAGTCTTAATTTCTTTTCCAAACAACTTATCCTTCTCGCGGTTCATCATTTATTCTTGATGACGTCGAATCTTTTCTAAAATTTTCGGCTGAAAAGTCATTGCATACATTACCTCACTTCCCATTTCTGGAATTCACACTTCTATTTCCAACTTCCCAAAATCCTTGATTAATTCCTCAAATGAAGTCGGAACACATTCAACCCTTCTTTATGGCTTAGGGCATCTGCTACAACATTCCTTTCCAGGAGGATAACTGATAATACCTTCGTAATCTTTGATCAATTCAAACCATCTCCTTCTCCACATAGTCAATTGTTTCTACGTAATAATATACTTTAAGCTTTTGTGGTCCGTATAAATCTCACACTTTACACCATACGAATAATGCCTCCAAATCTTAAGGGCAAATATAATCGTTGTTAATTCTAGATCATGCGTAAGATATTTCTGCTCGTGTGGCTTTAATTTACTTATCACAGATACTATCACTTTCCCGTGTTGCATCAACACACAACCTAGCCCTTTATACAAAGGATCGTTGTAGATCACAAACTTACCTTTTCGTCAGGTGAAACCTACACTGATGCGGTTACCAACCTTTTTTTAACTTTTGAAAGCTTCCTTCGCACTTATCCATCCAAACAAACTTTTCATTCTTCCTTGTCAACTTAGTCAATGGGACATCAATCTTAGAAAAATCTTGTACAAATCTCCTGTAATACCCTGTTAATCCAAGAGAACGTATGGCTTCTATAGGAGTCTTAGGCCTATCCCAATTCGTCACAGCTTCTATTTTGGCTGGATCTACTTTTAATACCTTCACTGTTAACTACATGTCCAAGAAATTGAACTTCCTTTAACCAACACTCACGCTTTGAAACTTTGCATATAACTTCTTTTTCCTCAAAATCTCCAAAGAAATCCTCAAATGTTCCATGTATTCTTCCTCTATCTTGGAGTATATCAAGATATCGTCAATAAATAATACGATCATGAACTTATCCAAATATTCCTTGAATACTCTATTCCTGAGATCCATAAATACAGCTAGTGCATTTGTCAATCCAAATGCCATTGCAAGAACTCATAGCATCCATATCTTGTTCAAAATGCCGTCTTGGGTATATCGTCCGCTTAATCTTCAGTTGATGATACCCAGATCTTAAGTCAATATTTGATAAAAACAAGTAGCTCCTTCCAATTTATCAAAGCAAGTCATCGATTCGCGGTAGAGGATACTTATTATTATTCCTCAACTCATTCAATTAGCGATAATTGATACACAGCCTCATACTTTCATCTTTCTTATTTAAAAATACCACCGGTAGAGGAGCACTAAGACAGAGTCTGCAGCTGGTAGAGGAGGACGGCACCCTAGCGAAAGTTGAATTATCTTATTGGTAGTACGTGTTAGCTCTCTTGTTCTTAGACCGGAGGAGGAGGTAAGACATGAGCAGTAGTAGTACGCGTGCGAGTCATAGTAGTTTTCTAGTTTCGAATGTTGATTGTAGCTTTTGTCTAAGCCAAATCTTAGTGTTGGAAGTAGTGTCGATCCCCTCCACCCCCTTTTTCATTACATAGGAAATTAAGACCAGGAAAGAAGGCATTTTACTGCATTTGAAGGTCACTAGTTACATTGACATGATAGGGCTTAAGCTGGACTTGTTGCTGAAAAGAAAGGGTCATCGAGATGATCAACCTATGAAGAGCTGTAGCAAGTGAGTATACGAACGATAGAAGCTAGCTAGCAACTCTATATAGCTTATCTACTATTTCTATAAGACCGTAGGCAAGTAAGAAAAGGTGCATAAGAGAAGAAAGAATAGAGATAACAAGACTGATAAAAAGAGTGAGGCTTCACCGATTGAGAATAAAGAAGAGTTAAAGAAGAGCTGTAGATAAGCTTCAGCAAATCACTTTTCAAAATCTGAGCTATGCCTGGAAGCTCTAAGCAAGTGAGTCACCCGGGAAGGTATACTATGCCTGGAAGCTCTAAGCAAGTGAGTCACCCGGGAAGGTATACGAGCGATATATGCAGTAGCTGTAGCTAGTTAGTCTTTCGGGGGTATGGCAAGATACTCGACCAGGTAATCACTCTTTTATATGCATCAACAAAAGCCGTAACAATGAAGCTTGAATGTCAGTCGAGTGACTTTCCACCAAAGGCTAAAGTAAAGTAAACTACACTCCACCAACTCATTCCGTAGTAGTCACTGGCATCCTATCTTTTCCTTACCGCTCTGTGGGTTGTTTAGGGCGAGCCAATAGCATTCCCTCTTCTTCTTGTTTAGTTAAAGGTCGTCCCTAGTCCGTCTATATATCATGTAATGATTAGTCAATCTGGTGTAACAGACTCCACTAACTAGAAGGCTTAGAATCACCACATTCATCATCAACGAGAGTTCAAGCGTCGAATAGGCCCATTTTTTGATCCGGTGAATGACATAGCTTAGCTTTCTATATGATAATTCTAGCCCGCCACCTTCCTGGTAGGGCATCTCCTCTTTGACTCCTCTGATCCTGTACCTAAGGACTCTGTTTTCCTTTTCCATGAACTTCCTCATATCTTATAGGTAATAGAGTCTCAAAGCAGGGTCCCCCAATGACATCCTTCTTGTCTACTCACTTTTGGTACTAGTACACCTTTGCGTGGTTTCTGTCTTCACTTTATGGCAATTCTCTCAATCTCTGATAAGTTAGCTAAAGGAAGAAAACTAGAATAGTTTCTAAGTGAGTAGCTTTCTTTCAGAAAGACCGGAACCTAACCTGTTGGCTCTGTTACCCATAAACAAGTTACTGGAGATCCTTTGGGCGGGAATAGGCGTAGGAACAGACTTCACCATGTAGTGGTCATTTTTCCTAGATGGGTTTCCTTACATTAATAATAGGTGGTGACTAATGCCTACGATCGAGAGTCTGATTATCGTGATAGAAAGGAAGAGCCAGATGGAGATATAGTGCCTAGCGTAGAACCTGCTGCCCCATGATCACCAATAGCAAGTTCCATGGCTAATAGTTCGTAAGCTAGCAATAGGAGCAGAAGAGCCTAAAGCTGTTAATCCTGTTCCAGTACGTAGACTTTATTCTTACTATGATTATGCTGTTAATAAAGCAGGACGAGCAGCAGTTAAAGACACGGGAGCAGCTCCAGGTCCAGTAGTAGATCCAGCAGTTGTTGACCCAATAGATTATGCTTCATTACCCGAATGTTGTAGTGGATTCCGTGCAATTCGAGATATGAGCGCATTGCACGGAACCCACTACCTATCTACAGTCAATCTTTCTTCTGGGTGACATTCTCTATAGACTCAAGTCTTCTATCGTTCGTATACCGTATATAGGTTACGTAGTATCTCGACTGTAAGGTTCTGAAAGAGACTCGACTGGAAGGTTCTGAAAGAGACTCGACTGGAAGGAGAGGAGAGGAGAGGTCTACTCACTCGCTTTCAGGAATAGCACTTCTTCGCCCAATACTACTTCTGAGAACCATTCTTCAACTAGCTCCGGCAATGATAGCTCTAACCATTCTTCCTCCAGCCGAGCCACTACTTGCGTGTGTGTAATTAATGGCAGTTTTTTTATTACGGAGCTATTCTCTTTCTTGGATTTTATTATAGTAGAGAGCGGTAAGTTAGTGTTGCTCTAAGGAAGTGGTAGCTGTTCCAGTACACAAACAAGGTGGGTTGGGGTTTAGGAGGTATTTTGAGCGCATGCTTGTTGCTTTAATAGAGAAAGGGCTTGGCATTTCACTCTTTGTTGTGGGGTTGTCACGGATTGGCCGGCCATACGGATAGGGAAGTCCAAGGAGCTTTTTATTTGTGGAGGTTTCACATCACACTAATCATTCCATTCCTTCCGGATAACCTAAAAGGTGCAGGCCTACTTAAGAGAGGGCCCTTTCTTAAATCTTAAAAATAGGGCTCTATTCCGATGTATACGATGGGATATATAATAAGAAGAAAACTGGTTCTTCTCTTGAGCCTATTTTGTTTTATTGATCTTGCCACTTAGAACTGGTAGGTAGGCCTGTCTTTCTCTGGATCCCGCTGAGCTGAAAGACATGAGACATACATAAAAAAGAGTTTCAACCAGACCGGGCTCTCGAAAGCTCATGTGACCGGAGGTGGGAAGATATGGGCTGGAAAAGCATGTTAATAATCACCGCAGGCCCTTATGCCCCGAGTGCTCAGCTTTGCCCCAGAAATGGAACTAACTGGAGGGTCGGTATGCGAAGAGAGGTCTCCCTTGTAACAGGAGTGAAGAATGACCCGACCCGGCCACAAGAAGACAGGCAGAGTGGCGGGGCAATGGTACCAGACGTTAAGGAGAGAGAAGTGAGTTGGTCTCGATGAGAGCCCGGGCGAGTCTCGTGTGTGATAGTCTAACCCGGATGAAGGATATAGTTCCCCTCCTGGTCTGGATTAGGGTTCCAAACCAGCCCTCTCCCTTAAAGCCCCAGAGCTCTAGGTCTACTTCTACCTAGATACATACAGCTTGCTTTACCACCATTCAGAGCCTTTTCTGATAGAGGGAAGTGAGAAAGAATTTTCTTTTCGGATCGCCTAATTCAATAGCTCAAAAAAAAATAGGTGGAGTTCGCCCTTTAAAGCATAGTTAAGTGTTGGGGGGGTTGTTCAGCGAACGGGAAGCAAAGTATCCATACCAACATTGAAGGCTTCGAAGCTATCCAGAAGATATCCTTAATCTATAGGGTGCTAGCGCTTGACTAATAGAATAGAAAGTATAGGCTCTTCTTCTGTTTTACGAATCTAACTAATCTATACTACTACTAACTATTATAGTCAGACTAGGTCTTCTAGAGTGAACTAGCATAGTAGAGTTTCTATATTTTGTGCTACTAGAACCATAAGCCGCACTATACTATACTTTACTGAACCTCCTTACGCCGGTTCAAGTTCTTATAAGGCAATAAGAGAGGACTGACGCGTCAGCTTCGAGGGCGCCTTTTCTTTAAGCATTTATTTCTCCATCTAAGGTCAGGGAGGAACCTGAGGGAAAAACCGCTTTCTTACCAATTAGAAGGAATAAAGAGGGAGCCGCTTGTCCCGGGAAACGAAGTACGCTTTGGTGAGCGAGAAGCAGCCAGGTATAGGAGAAGGGGCGGTTGGCTTAGGAAAGAGAGTACATAGTTCCACTTGGTGAATAGTGCCTCGGCTCGGTTGAGTCATTTTGTTCGCTCGGCTCGCAGCGGACTTGTTCTAGTGGAAAGACATTTCTCTCTGGGAAAAAAACATAAAATTTGTTCGCTAGAGCTCATCACTGAAGAATGGTGGCTTTACTTTTTGGAATTAGAGAAGAACTTCTTCGCGCGGGCGGCGTACGTACAAGGCTGTTCGGACTCCCTCCCTCTTGTATGAGGTGTGTTGCCATCGTCTCTTTCCCGCCAGGTTACGCGGCATGGATTCGTCGATTGACGAATCGGATCTTGGCGCGCTGTCCCGCCGACGAACCAGTCTAGAAGTAGAAAGGGAAGGCAATAGAAAGAGGTCTCCCTTCCTCCCTCTGTTTGTCTTCTTCTCGCCGCTTTTATCGTCCATCCTGCCCTGCGCCGCTTACAGATTCAGTTGCAGGTATCTAAGCATCCATTAGTTAAGGGGGTTGGGGCGCGAAGCGCAAACCGCTCTTTGATCTCCCGGTGAGTTGGACGAGAACGAGACACAGGGGGTTATCTATGAAGCATTGGAATTGCCCCTTTCTGTTGGAATAGTTGAAAGTCCTCTTCTTAGGGGATTTTCTTTTTTCTTATCAACATAGAGTTGGAACTTGGCCGTGTAAGTTGCGAGTGGACCAGTGTGAAGCTTGAGTTTCGTTGCCGGCCAGAGCTCCTAGCCGACGACCGGCTACCCCTTTCGAGCTCAGCTGACCCCTTCTTGATTCAGTTTTTTCCCTATTTGAGATAGATGAATCAACGGAACTTTGATCCCCGGTTCCCGCTTGGTCAATTCCTGGAAGGCCCCTATTAATGTAATGATTGAACAATAAAAGTGCGTTTGCCGCGACTACGAGCTGCCAGCGCGCCTTTCTTTGAGTCGCCCACGCTCGGGGTCGAGAACTGGTTCAAAAGTAGAAGGTGGTCCAAAAAACGAGCTAACGCGAGTTTTCGAACGACGCTTTTCCCGTTTTTGAACATCACTGAGGGTGAAGGGGAGCGGACAGCGAGTTGGAAGACGCTGCAGAACCGCGTGATTGATCCATCTGCGCTATTCCCTAATTGAAGAAAGTTGGAAAGCCTTCAGAGCCTCAGCCCCTACCATTCTATTTAAAAAAATGAAAGCTGACTAGCAATCGCGCGTTTTTCTTATTAGCGGATGTTAATAATGAAAGACAGAACATATATTAGAAGGCAATCCCCGGGGAATTCCTATCGATTTCCGATGGATAACAATCCATCTTTCCCGCTTTCGCTCTTTCTCCCAATCAGTCGCGGGGGTTCCGGGCATGAGAACGCAAGTGCCGGAATCAAACAAAAGGTCCGAACGTCCGAGGACGAAAGAAAAAATGCTCCGCGGGGAACTCGTTTCATGTCGGCGTATTCGTGCCGGTTAGACGTCGGCCATGAAATCCATCACTATACCGAGCAGATCACGGGCATTCACATCTCGGTCAAAGGGAACTGTGCGCGATTCTCTCGTGAATCGCCTTCAGCAAGGTATGGCACTCAGGGTCTGAACCCGGGGATAAATCTTTCTTCATAGATACAAGACATTCGTTGCTGCTCTAAAAAAGATCTTCTCCCGTGGGCGTTAGCGGACGTTTTTCATTCTTCACCCGGTCCTTAGTAGCGTTGACAAAGGTAACCGGAGGTTTACTTTAGAAACGCGCTAAACAGGCCTATAGGTTCGCCTTTCTAATAGAAGAAGTATATATAATAAGCCGGATCGTCTGAAGCATGAACAGAATAGCCTTTGTTCCGAAGGCCTAGCGAGTTAAGCGAGTTCTTTCTTTTTTTTTTTTTTTTTTTTTAAAGGCGGCCCTTTTCTTTCCCCGGACCGATGACTCGCTTGTTCAGTACTGCTAACTATTATAGGGGGATGTCGTCCCCTCGGGACTACCAGTCAGTAGCTTCGGTTGTTGAATCTCGTGCAAGTTAGGTTGTGGTTGTATTGGCTGCAAGCGGAACGTAGGCGCTTTAGGTGTGTATTGACCATGCACTCTCGCGTCGTGTAATGTCGTATGTATTGTATGATAGAGGTGGTGCGGTGATTGACCTCAATGCTAATGGTTATCCCCAAGGTTCAACGAATGGAGCTATGATCGTACCCAGATAGAGATGATGGTCTTCCTCTGATGTCTCCAAGTCGGCCATAATAGAATAGATAGGCGAAGCGGCCAATAGCAGTCTGTTCTCGCCTATCGATAGATAGCAGGTTGCTTCCAAGCTCAAACCATTTGAAACGGAATTGCTACTTTTTTATTGTTATTGATAGAGTGGTATTCTCCGCCCCTGTAAAATAAAAGAAAGTAGAGGGGGAGAACTGGAAGAGAGAAGGAAAAAGAGCAAAGGATTTACAAGTATAATGGGAGAAGAATGGCTGACACGTTGACTGCCTTCGAGACTCTAAAATAGAAGCCAAGCGGTCTAACCCCCGGGGCGGGCCCCAACCGAAAGGCGCTAGACGGACTAACGGCAAGCGAGATAAAGAAAGCAGCTGGCCCTATATGTAAAACCTTGCCGCGGGAGAGTCTTTCTCCAATGAGAATAAAGAAAGTTTTTGGGCAAGACAAGAAAGGAACTCGCCCTTATCCACCAAGGGAGAAGAGCTGATTGCTGGCGATGACTTGGTGAAGGGAATCTATGAGAGAAGGTTCTCGAACCGGGTTCCGGCCGAATAGAGCGCGGAGCCGACGAGTTCAGTCGAACAACGTAACGAGTCTAAGGGCGGGATCGAGCTAAAAAAGAAAAGAAAAGGGCGTAGGCTTAATAGTTAAGGCAGACCCCCCTGCTGATAGATATGAGATCAATGACTTAAAAGAAAAGACAGATGTCGAGAGAAACTGTTAGACTTCTTTATTGCGTTGCGAAGAGAGATCGAAGACGAAGATTTTCTGACGCAGTGCGGGCACTGGATGGAAAAGAAAGAGAAGGGAACAACCTACCGGAAGGGCATACCTCAAGGAGCACCAATCTCCCCCGGCAAACATCTATCTGCACGAAGCCGACCTATGGATAGAAATAAAGATGCAGGAAAGGAAAATGAAATCTAAAAGAGAAATATGCTTTGGGAGTGTGAGATAGGCGGACGGGGAGTACGCAGCCGAACAACCGCAGGGGCTTCCAGCAGTGATAGCTGAACTAACCAGATGGGCCGCCCTGGAACTTACATTGAAATCGGAAATCAACGTCGGATCCCGGCTATCCGAAAAACGCAGACTGAAGCGGAGGATCACAAAATGCAACACAACAAGGGGCGAACCAAACGCTTGCGCGAAGGAAGAAGCTAATCAATCAGAATGGAGACAGGGAGGAGAGGCGAAAGATCTATTTTCGAGCTTGCAAGCAGCAAGCAACAACGGCTAAAAAGCCGTTGCGCGCTAGCTTGTAGTTTAGGGGTATAGTAGGGGTGCCCCTTTCTAAAACTGTTCTCTAATATAAGTATAAGGAAGGGAAGCTTTTTGGAACCCTAGTTTCCCCAGCCTATACCTTACTAATCAAAAGGGGCTTCCGTTTTTCAGCTGCATTGCACTGCCGCATAAACAACGGATCCGCCGGGCTGGATGAGCAACCTTCTCTGGAAAGGAATAGTGAAAAGCCATGTCACTTGGAACTGGTTGCTTACTTACTTTTAGTAAGACCCCCTTTTTGGTAAGAAAAATTAGATTATTATTAGATAGGCATGGTTGTTTACAAGAGCTAGCTTCTAGATGTTCTTCGCCTGAACATACATATAGAAGAAGCAACCTTCTATCTGGCCTCTGTACCAGTACAGTAGTGGAGTGGCTTGCTACTTTCAATCAGAAAAGGAAGATTGAGCAAGGCAAAGGAGAAAGAAGTTGTCCTCTCTTCTCTGGTAACCCGCCGCCGCATATGTAGAAAAAGAGGGAGCGGGGAAGGAAGAACAGCCGTTTTACTTTGGCACATGAGGTGGCGGGTTTGGCTAGGTAACATAATGGAAATGTATCGGACTGCAAATCCTGGAATGACGGTTCGACCCCGTCCTTGGCCTCGAGGAGCGGTGAGCAGCACGGAACTTGAATCAATCAAATGGTAGGGCTTTCCTTTGTTATAAATCCACAGAAAACATTCTGGAACTTCCAAACCAAAGAAATGCAACATCAACACGAGAAGTCGCTTTTTACGTTACGCTTTCATTTTAATAATATAATGAAATGAATTCGGTAAGGGTAGAATACGCCCTATGGTCGATCGAAGGTCCTGTGCCATTTGAACTCAAATATATCTTACCTTAAATCCACCTTTGTCTAGCCAGCTCATAACAAAATGTTAGGCCGGCTGACACAACCGAATTGGTTGAGGAAAAGGAAACCCGCACTCCCGCCCCCAAAGCGGAGACCGAAGAACCGCCAGGTTGTCGAGGACACGTCTGAAGAGGAGGCGGGCGCCCTCTAAGTTTACCGCCCTACCCACTAATGGACTATGTATGAGGGGGGCAGGCGAACGGGAACCGACCGAAAACCCGAACCGCTTGACTGCCCCCTTCATACTCGATTCGTTAGGGTTGGGGATGGATATGGAACCAATCAGAAGTGCAAATCGCGCAAGCGAAGCCGGGAAACGGACCGCAGCGCAACGACTAGGACTCGTGTCGGAGGAGTTTTGAGCGGGAGCTACCACTCATGCAGCGGGGCAAGGACCCGCAACTCTCGAAGGGGCCACCAACCGCCCGAATCACTGTAGCAACCCCCCCTTTACTCAACGGATAGCGCTTATTCTCTTTCAATCAACAAAAAGAGAAATGGGGGAGAAAGAAAAGAAAGAGAGAAAGAGGTCTTTATTGAAGAGGCTTTGCACCTGAAATAGGACTAATGCAGATCCAGAAGGCTGGGTCTGGGCTTTCGAAAAGATGAAGATGCAAGGGGTAAAGATAAAGTCTTTTGAACAACCAACCTGGCATAAGGATTCTAGCTCACCCACTTAAAGCAGATGGAGATTCCCGGACGGGGAAAAGCGGCACTCGGCATCTATCTATTAAACAACACCAAGAACAAAGCCATACCATGCCCTCGGGAGAAAGTAGTGATGATTGCCATGAATGCTGCCCTCGAGGACGTGTACAAGAAGGTCTTTGCCGATTCCTATCAACATGGTGCACCTCTTAGTAGAGGGGTGTGAAAAGGCCGTGGAGACTTTGACCGAATGAATAGGGATCAATTGATATCAATTTTGATTGAGGAAGATAATCCAGGATGAACGCTTTTTTAATTCGCTATGCGCTGACTGGATGCGTACTCGCGCGATCAATCGATGGACGGGGGAATTGCGTGAATGACGAGACCGGCCTAACCTAAAGTCCTAAAGTAAAGGCTCTTCCCTCTCTTGATGGCGAATCTTGATTGACTGACACTAGAAACCGATTCGGAGAAAGAAGAAGCATGGCATAAGATAGGCGGCGGAAAAATTTCCGATAGCGAATTACTTGACTCGATGGATGGAGGGAGAGCCCTCCAACTCAAGCACGAAATAAATGTTGAGTCAACAATCAATCATCGAGAGGGGCACCAACCATCAAGCGAGATCGAGACCAGCCCATAGGGTTCCAAACCCGCGCTTCTTCAAATATCCCATATAACATAAAAGTAGGGGCTTCAAAGCTTTACTAACAAGCGAGAAACTTGACTTTGAGAAAGAAAAGGGGCGCGCTAACGAGGCCCCTTACTATAGACTCTAGATAGGGCGTTAGTGCTTGACTAATAACATATATAGTTTCCGCTTGATCGGAATTGATTCTATGATTGAATAGCATAAGTGCTACTTAGTAGTATAAACTCGGAGAGACAGACAGAGAGGGACTCTTTCATACCTGCTAACTCCTAGGATGAGAAGTAGGTCCCTTGTTTTTGGCAGGAAGAGTTCCAGCCTTTGTTGCCCCTCGGTAGAGTGAGTCTACTTAGCGAACTGGCAGGACGCGGAGATCGATTGATCAATATGAATCTCGAGAGCGGATGGTTGATCGCCGCCTCCTTGTTCTGGAGGCTCTCCGGCCGGGGAGGGGCTTGCTATCGTAACCCTTTCTCCCGGTGTATGTGAAAAAGAGCGACGAACTCCTTTTTGTTCGGTCATAGGTTGGTCCAAAGAACGAGAGCCGGCTTCCTTAAGTCCGTTGTTCCTCAGTAGCTCAGTGGTAGAGCGGTCGGCTGTTAACTGACTGGTCGTAGGTTCAAATCCTACTTGGGGAGATTTTAGAGTTCTCGCTTTTCTGACCTAGCGACCCCTGTCCTTCTCCTTAGTTTCTAAACTAGCAGAATCGTGGAACATCAAAAGTGGGAAGTTTCTTGTTGGTTTTTTTCCTCACTCTCGTATAGGTGAATTTGGTTTGTTCCATTCTTAGGGAGAAGAAGGATCCACTGGGAATGAATGGGAAGACTGGAGTAGTATCTTCATTGGCCGGAAGGAATTAGTCCCACTCATTTCATTCATTCAGTGCCTGCGGTGAGGCGCGACCCACAACAAACGAAGGGGGAAAGCTTGCTTTGCTTGCTGTAGCCCTATTTGAGTACCTAAGGCTTGGTAAGCGTAAGCTATTTAAGTAGGCTCGAGAAGGGTAGGCTCGCAGCTTCGCTCAGCAGAAGAGCCTTACTTTCCTATTCTATTAGTCAAGCGCTAGCGCCCAACCTATACAAGGGCTTTGAAGGGATAGGGGAAGGGAAGAAAACAAAGATGGTCACTCCTTTTAGGAACATGGCTCGTTCATTCACTTGCTCATGAACCCGCAGCTTCGCCAGAAGCGACGAAGGGGGGCCGGGGAAGGCCGACGACTACATGAGGGGAAGCTATCATAGAAGCCTTGCCCCTTGCTTTACAGATATTGTTATGACTAAATGACTAGATTCTCCCGGAACGCTAGCTAAGCTAATAGTCTTAGTTCCCTTCAATGAAATCAATAAGCTTGTTTTGATTGATTCAGAGCGCCGCCCTCCTTCTTCTAACCCATTGAGGGGGGCCCCGGCCCGGGCCCGGGAAGGGGAGAGTGGCCGAGTGGTCAAAAGCGGCAGACTGTAAATCTGTTGAAGTTTTTCTACGTAGGTTCGAATCCTGCCTCTCCCACTTGTTTGTTGTAGACTTCAGAGAAGAGAAAAGAGGCATTCGTCAGCGTAGGAAGGCCAACCGAGCCGAAGCTCTTTCTTTCTTTTTTTGGCCGTGTCGTGAAGTGAAATTGTATCGTATGTTAGTAAGAGAGGTTGGCGAACTACTACGATTTATAAATCCCCCATCTATGTCCAATCCCAGCGAGAATAGAAGCGAGTCGCTTCCGGCTTGGCTTGTAGTCGTAGTCTTTTAGCTTATGGAGCCGCCGGCCTTCCTACACGCACGCGCCCGCAAGAATGCCCCCCTGGTTCGGGACGAAGCCAAGCCGATACATACGATAGGCGAAAAGGAAAGACCCCCATTTAATTAGCGCCTGGGGAACGCAAGTTTTATCGAGGATTGGAGAGGAGAGGTGGAATAAAAGAAAAGGCTCGGGGTGGATTTAGGAGTCTTTGTGCGAGCCGTATGCGGTGAGAGTCGCACGTACGGTAACGAGGGGGGTTCGCGTCTATACGTGTAGTGTGGTGGTTGGGCCTACCCACCCTATTTGTTCCATGATCTATGGGTCTACTGGAGCTACCCACTTTGATCAATTAGCCAAGATTTTGACCGGATACGAAATCACTGGTGCTCGATCTAGTGGTATTTTTATGGGGATTCTATCTATCGCTGTAGGATCCCTATTCAAGATCACTGCAGTTCCTTTTCGGGCGGCTGTAGGACAGACGGCCGCCTATAGGTGGTAGGGTAGGGTGGGTGGTACCGCTCAGATTGCGGCCAATCTTCCTAACCGCGCGCGGGCCGCGCTTAGAGCGCGTGAAACTCATCACTACCTCGTAAGGGCGTTGAGACCATAGCATGTTACACGAAAGCGCCGCTTTCTCTGTAGCGTTGTCACACAGCTGCCCGCCTAGAAGAGCCACTCGCTCTGTAGTGTTGTCACACAAGATAAGCACGCCGCCCGCCTGCTGGCCGGGCGAATCGAAGTTATCTTCCGGTCAACTGTCCACCCAGTCAAGTGCAAAAAACACAGTAGAATCACGCAACGCGCGCTGCTGGTGTGCTTCCTGCTCGCGAGGAAAGAAAGAAGGGCGACAAAGTGAAGTTCAGATTTTACTGTTTGCAGCATGGGAGCAGATTACCCAAAAAATACCTGGGAACAATGAAAAAAAAGATATCTCGGTAACGAAAACTATAGGGGGCTGTATTGGCGAGATCCAACGGTGAACAGCTGCCCAAAAGAAAAACCGCCTGGAAGTCCGAGGACCTTTAGTACTGTACTCTACCCCCGAACCAGCAGCCTTCGCGCCAAGCAAGACCGCCCTTGTCCCTTTCCTTTCTCCATTCCCCCTCCTTCTTTGCTTTGTTCCAATAGAGTCTAAGGCAAAGCAAAAGTGGCTCGTATGCCTACTTTACCTACTTGTTTACCTACTTGACGAAAGGGAACGAACTTTGTTTCGTTTCCGGGTTTATGGATTGGATTCAGTCAGCGTCACGACATAATCAAAAGGAAGGAGTGACACTTTGGTTACCGGCGAACGTTTCCAAAGGCGACCCTCTCGAGTTTCCGGCTGTTTTCTAGATTGAAGTAGCCTTTCGCCGCCCTACCAAACGAAAGAAGTCGCTATCAAACAGCTCGCCCTACTGAAGTACCAAAGGTGCGCTCAGCCCGGTGACTAAGAAATGGGTTTGCACTTTAATTTCAGTGATGAGGTCGCAAAGAGGGAAGTAGGGCTCTTATTTGACTAAAAGAAAAGTTGGTTCTTCGCTTTCCTTTAGAATGAAAGTCGCTATGAAGCCCCTACTACTTACTTTGTTTGATTCAAAAGGCGAACAGCCCCCCCAACTAGTCGTATGGGGCGGGGTGCTTGTGATAAGCTGCCTTGGATATGAGGAATTATTAAAAAAAGGAAAAGTCCGGTATTTTACGAAGATCTTTCTATCAATAGATAGGAATGAGTGTTCGATATAGGGGATAGGATCCATCTGCTCTTTATGAACGCGGAGCCCGTTCCGAATGCTTCTTCGATCCGGAAGTTATCGCGAAGATAATAAGATGGTGCTCCCCCTCCCTCTGCCTTTTCCCGCTTTGCGAATCTTCCCCTCTAACGCGGACCGGGCGGCGGCGGGCG